>NW_018397275.1:348976-426931 GCF_002168275.2 Theobroma umbraticum
ATTGTACATGAACCGGCTGACCCTTTCGTATTGTACTCTGTGGAAGAACCAAGTAACACTAGTGCTACTCTAGAGGATTCTGGCAATTTTGTGCTTCATGAACTGAGTTGGGATGGATCTATAAAACAGGTTCTGTGGCAAAGCTTTGATCATCCTACAGACACGCTACTTCCAGGGATGAAATTGGGGATTAACTCCAAGACTGGTCACAACTGGTCTCTGACATCATGGAGAAGTGATAGTCTTTTACCCCGGGCTTGGATCCTAGAGATACAAGTCCGCTGGTCATATGGTGGCGAGGGGAAACGTACTGGAAAAGCGGGTCTTTCCTACAAGGGTCGTCTCTCGTTGCCCTACTCAATGGTTCGTACGATTTTGGTTTCATTTCAAATGAGAATGAAACATACTTCAATTATACTGTGAAGAAAGCTGTTGCCATTTTCCCAATGTTAAAACTGAATCCGGCGGGTGAACTTGTGAGTTCCAAGGCAGATTCTGTGGCTTTAGAAGTTTCATGTACTAAAAACCTGAGCATAGGGTGCTTGAAGCAGAACATATCCGAGTGCAGAAGCTTGGGAAATAAAGTCTTCCAGCATCATACTGGTTTCATGTCCAACACTGGATTTAAATTTAGCGAGAGTGATAACCTGTCTCGTATTGATTGTCAGGCCGAATGCTTGAATGATTGTTCTTGTGTTGCTTATGCTTCGAAAAATGATGATGGGACTGGCTGCGAGATTTGGAGCACTGGAATTAGTTTTACGGAATCTATAACCAGAGATGACAGGCCAGATGTCAGCCGTAATATATTCATTCTTGAACCAAGAGGTACGTTTTAATTTACTTCAATGTAACAGTTGAACGTTTATTTAGGAAATGTATATTTGATGCTCTGCATTTTCATTTCAATATTATAGCAAGGGATTCATGAATATTGACTAGAACTGATGATTAATCTCTTTCATTCCTCTCAATTTCAATATAGCAAGGGATTCAGGTTATTTCAGTGCTTCTAAATTCTAGTAATCCGCGTATTACTTAACTGAATTTTCCCCTTTCTCTCTTCTTCTTCCCTTCTTTAAGCTTTGTGATCTCTGATGTGTCAACAATCTGAACTTTCTTCGTCGTTTCTTCCATGGGTTGCTAAGACATTTGCAGTAATTTAGGATCTTTAACATTGGATGCTACACACAGAAAACTTATGTCGTTTGAGACTTTGATCTCAAACATTAATTTTATTGTAAAAATTTGGAGCAAATGTCTTAATGTTCAGCTTTATTCTTGCTCTAGGGATCTTGAATCTAATGGTCACAGCGTAAGCTTCTTTCATGACTATTGTCTTATTTCTAGGGAGCATGAAGTTCGTTTATTTCAAGATATAGGATTTCATGAGTTGATAGTATGACACCATGAATTAATGTTTTGTCATTCCCAGAGAATAAGTGGCGGATATGGCTAATCATGGTGCTTGGAGGACTTATGGTTGTACCCCCATTATGCTCAATATGTTATGTCATATGGAAATGGAGCAGAAGAAGAGGTAGTTATCTTAATAAAGAAACTCAACTGATGATCTCTTTTCTCTAAATTCGTTCTTTTTGTGCTCAAGTTATCAACGATCACTTGTGAGAACATCTCCCAAGGTCTAAATCTTTGTAACTTACATAGGGGATGGAAAGATGAACCAGAGGATGCTGTTAAATGAAATAGGAGGTGGTGCAATGCCTTCTAGCTCAAATGAGAACCGTATAAGTCACAAAAAAGATGGACATGATAATCAGTTGAATGTATTCAGCTTTGAAAGCATTGCTGCTTCTACAAACTATTTTTCAGTAGGAAACAAGCTAGGAGAGGGCGGATTTGGCCCAGTTTATAAGGTAGTAAAAATATCCTGAAACTAAATTTAAGATTCATCAGCAATTACTAATGGGATATAATTTCAGGGAAAACTTCTTGATGGGCGAGAAATAGCAGTAAAGAGACTTTCAAGTCATTCAGGGCAAGGACTGCTGGAGTTCAAGAATGAAGCCATACTCATTGCAAAACTACAGCACACCAATCTCGTAAGGCTGTTAGGATTTTGCATTCAAGGGGAAGAAAAGATATTGATCTATGAGTACATGCCTAACAAAAGCGTAGATTTCTTTATCTTTGGTAGGGCATCCTTACCAACATCATAGTTGCATATTTGGGAATCCTTTGAGTTTGTCATCTGTCATTACATCATGATTATTATCCACTGAAGTTTCTGCATGACACAGATTCTGATAGAAAATGCAGATTAAATTGGAAGAAACGTTTCAACATAATCGAAGGGATTACTCAGGGACTACTTTATCTCCATAAATATTCAAGACTCAAAATGATTCACAGAGACTTAAAGGCTCGCAATATTTTACCTGATGATGAGATGAATCCGAAAATATCTGAGTTTGGCATGGCTAGAATATTTGGACTAAATGAATCTGAAGCAAATACTAAAAGTGTTGTTGGAACTTAGTAAGTATAGTGAATTATAAGCAGAAACTAGTTTGTTAGTTGTTCTCGCAAGTAATGGAAAGTATCCTTGATTGTTTCTCTAGTGGCTACATGTCTCCAGAATATGCCTTTCATGGCATTGTTTCAATCAAAACTGATGTGTTTAGCTTCGGAGTCCTACTACTAGAGATTGTGAGTGGCAAGAAGAATAATCGCTGCTATCATTCAGATCGTCCACTGAACCTTATAGGTTATGTACGTTCTTCTTTACTTTCTTTTTTGTTTTTTACGTTGAAAAATGAGTTATTGTTGAAGCTACAGTTTTGGCTTTAGGATTTTGCATAAGCAACGTGCATTACCTTATATATACATATTTGTCTACCATGATCTCCATCAGGCATGGCAGCTTTGGAATGAAGGGTGAGGTTTAGTGCTCATAGATCCAATATTGGGTGAATCCTGCAATAGAAATGAAGCACTGAGATGCATTCATGTTGGTCTCTTGTGTGAACAAGACCATGCAATAGATAGACCCACCATGCCGGATGTTGTTTCAATGCTTTCAAATGAAACTGTGACAACTACCAGCACCGAAGCAACCGGCATTTTTCATTTACGCAGCTGAGGAAGCGCGGATATAGCTGATATCAAGTCAAACAAGTGTTCCATAAATTATGTGTCAGTCTCAGCGATGGAAGCAAGATGAATGCGGTAGTATTGATGGATATAGCTATGCCTGCCTAGGAAAAAGCATGAAGTGAAAATACGGTACATACATACTCAGCACATGTAATTGATTGTCTATCTAGATACTAGATCGTTGCTCAACTAAGGATACTGCTCTGGAAGTACATGTCTTAGACAACGCCTTTTTGGCCAACCTGCTTTCAATTGATAATCAGAAAGTTTGAATAAGATTATCAAGTTTTGCCTAGCTGCTAATCTAAAAAGTTACTGCTGATGTGAGCCTCAGACTCGGCTCTCTCTTCTCTCCAACAACATGCACTGTGCAAAGCCCTTAACGGGTTTGTTTTGTTTTACATGAAGTGGGTATAGAGTCAGAGATCCTGGTTTATTGATCTCCATTTTTTTGTTATTGCGTTGAGTGTTGTAACTTTGTACTATTATCGTGAACAACTTGTTTCCTTGCAGCAAAATTCCCATGCTTTCTTGGAAACTATAAATAAATTGTGCTTGGTTTAATTCAGTTCAACAATAGTTATCATTATATGATGTCAACAAAGTTAACCGATTTGTCTATCGAGTTATCAATTATTCTTGATTTAACATATATTTAAAAGTTTCACACGTAGAATATAAAAATTAAATAATCTGAATAATTTAAATTTTTTTAATAATTTATATGTTTTTAAATATTATGCTTTTTATATAGATAGAAGGAAGCTTGGGATAACTTAAGAAGGGATCATGTGATTAACAAAACAAAAGGAGATACCTGTAGCCTGGAAACCCCCAAATCACAGCTATGTTAAGCTTAATGTGGACAGAAGTCCCAAACGTCAGCTGGGCATGGCAGCTTCGGGAGAGTTAATAGTGGATGAGGCTGGTCAACGGATATCAAGCTTCACTTATAAGATTGGCATCTCCTTTCGCCTTAATAGCAAAATTTTGGGCCTTATGCTGGGGACTTGAGTTGTGTTGGGACGTGGGTATCAAGAAAGTACAGGTGGAGTCGAATCCTTTATTGGCAATTCAGAAATTATTGAGTCAATCTCAAATTTAAATTCAAATGTCAACATACTTGAATCAGTGTATCGATTAAATGATTATTCATCACAATAATATACTTTTGAGGTTATAATTCTCCATCATATAGCATTAGTTTAATTTTATTTTCAAACTCTTTGAATATTGCTTGATTTAGAATGATAGAGTTGATTTTATATTTATTTCCCTCATATGAAAAAAAGTAAACCTATTCTATTATATATTAAAATGAGTTAACACAGAGCATGCAGGATGACAAGATTCAAAATATTATTAAATTTGTTCCTCTCTTGTAAGAATTGTGACTTCAGAAACCATGGGTTCCATATATTGGGAACTTCACCAATCGAGGAAGATGAATCTAACCTTTTGTGAGTCTAGCAAGGACATACATTTTGTTAAAGGTGAGTAAAACTGGACTGGATCAATAATTTAATTGCATTAAATGTAATTCAAGTAAAATAGTTTAGTTTAGTTGATTCATTGCATTTATTAGTCCGAAAGCTTTTATTTAAATAATTTATTTGATCGGTTTTTAATTTTAAAATTTTTAAATTGAATCAATTAAAAGATTAAATTATTTTATTTATATATTTTTAAAAATTTATATTTTTATTATTAATTTTCATTTCATGTTTTATAATTATAGATAAAGTTTATAAATTTTAATATTATAATTTATAAAAAAATGATAAAATTTGATTTTTTTTTTATGTAAAATCAAACCGATATAGTTGATTTGTTTGGTACTGTTTTATATTCGATCGATTGTGATTAATTTTTTACAAATGTTTGATTAATTTGATCTTTAAATATAATTGACTGAACTGCCTGAGCCCTATGCTTTCTCTCATGAATTAACATTTAAAAAGAAAAAAAAAAACAAAGATTGAAAAAATAATGGTTATTCACTTGTATCGCCACTCCATTGAAAGGGTAAGTAAAATTATAGTCATACTCCCGTTACTTGTTGTACTAAGAAGGAAAATAAAAGCAAATCCTAGACAAAAATCAAGATTTGCTGAGAATTAAAACCATGTGTGTTAGCCCCCTGTTTAAGGGGGTTTCCATCATTCCTGAACAAGAAAGTTAATACAAGCACCTAGTGAATTGTTTATTATGTATAGAAAATCGATAAAGTACACTAGCAACAGACATAGACATTAACATCGAGGCCGCTGCCATTTGTTGTGACTTACAGAGAGTTTATTGGGGTTGACGACTACGCCTCCTAGTAAATCCATTCGCGTGGGTTTCTCAGTCGTTGTTGTATCAGCAATTTTAACACCTTTGCTTTTGCAGCAGTTGACTCTTGGAGAAGGGTAGGTATGAACATCAGCTGAAGATTGGCAGCTAGGAAATATTCTTTGAAATCAGTTGCTTATCAACTAACTACTCCTCTTTTTTGTCTTTCCTGCAAGATTTCTCTTCAATCAGCTCATCTCCCTCATTGTTATGTTTCTTAAACCTTCGTTCAATCCCTACTCTTTTTAAAAAAGGGTAAAAACTGTACGACCAAATTTCGATCGTTCATCATCGACAATCATGGTATGCGGTATGCCTCACATTGCATTTCTGTACCTAATTAGTTGAGTGTGAATTTTCTTAAAGTGCGTTTTTGCTGGTATTTTTACAGGCTCTCATGCCACTGATGCTACGCTCACTAGCAAGGCTAGTAACAGCGCTAGTGGCTCAGCCAGCAGCCTCTGTCACGACGCTGCTTTATTTCAGCGATCTTCTACCGCGGAACCCCGACCTAGAAAGATTGGTTCGACGCGATTTGCTGGACCGAGAAAACTACTTGTTCCATTTTCTCATCAACCTCTTGAGATGTTTTTGGTAGTAGCATATAGCCAGCCCTGATTTTCATTTCCGAATTCTTAGAAGTCATTGAGGTGGGTAGTTATGGTAACAGTTTTTGACCCCCCCATTTTTGTTTTCCAGACCGAGCTCGGATCATTTTGTGGGATGGTATCTATTGTTGGATCGGTGAGATTTATGTAGTACATGTTATTTGAAGAGAGCTCCCAGATTGAAGACTAGAAATTAGTGTAATTGCGTAATAAAGATTTTGATTGTAGAGAAGATTGCAAATGGTGTTAAACTATTGAGTATATGATGCACTTAAAGCTCTGCCAATCAAATTGCAATAGAAGATCTTTTCTTCTTTCTTCTTCTTCTTTTCCGTGGTCCCTTGTGTCCATTGAGGTTTATGCACATATTTTGGGAATGAATCAGAGAGTTCTCAGGTGAACCGTGCCGAGACACGTGGGGCTGTCTTGGAGACCTGGACCATGGAGGCTGCTAGAGAAACATTTAGGTGATATTTAGTACTTTATAATGTAATATGATTACAAGTAATGTGATTGTAAGTAATTTGATTGTAGAAAAAATAATATTACAGTATTTGGTATAAAAATAAAATAATAATTAAAATATAGAAAAAATAACATTGCAACGATTGATTTTCAAATATTTTGTTAGGAATATAATATTAATTTTTTAAATTACTCTTATTTATTAAAATATAAATTTAATATATTTATTTTTTTTATTATTAATTTTTATATAATATCATCTCTTAAATATATTTTATTTTTATTTTTTATTATAATATTATATATTTTGTTTTTATTTTTATTTTTATATTATATATTTTATTTTAATTTCTTTTACTTATATTATATAAATTTTAATTTCTTATATTTTATTTTATTTTAATTTTTAATTTTTATATTATATATTTTATTTCCATGTTTTTTATTTTAATGATAATATTAAAAAATATTTTTAATAAAGTAATAAAATTAAGAGTTAAAAATATCTTTAATAACATTACAGAGTAAAATGTAATATGATTGTATTAGTTTTGAAATACAATTACATTACCAATGCAATCACATTATATCTCTTAACTGTAATGTGATTGTGTTATAATTTTATATTATAGTAATTTATTATAAAATAAATATTAGAATATAATTTAATTAAATATATTATAAAAAATATACTCTTATTGTTTTAATATCATATGCTATCTTAATGTGGTGTAACTTACTCACTGTTCAAGGTTTCATGAATCAAAATCTCACCTATTTTGAGCTGCTGGGCTAAAGACCGCTCATACGCATCCATTATGGACTGAAACATCCTTTTTTATCTGCCAACACCCAAATAAAATTTTCCCTCAACCCAAGAAATAATAACTAAATGGGTCCAGAATTATCGAAACCATGGGCCCCTATGCAAGCCCTCTAGTGGGAAGGACTACCGATGCTCAGCCCCTCACTTGAGGCCTTGGAAAGCTTGAAGCTCAATTCGTTTTCTGTGGGGGTGGGGGGGAGTTAGGAATTCGAGTCATGGGCTCATGGCTGAGGAGGTGAACATTTTCCATTACTTGATCTAAACACTCTTCCTTATATCATGGGTGAAAACTGATCGATCTACGCTTGACCCACATTAATGGGGAAACTTACTCTCAGCGTATTATTAAGCGTTAAACCCTTATCCCCCTGTCAGCTATTAATGAACTGAGTTGGTCAAGAAATGTTGATACCATTCTTATCTTGAAATTAAAATGCTTTGTGAGAACTGAAAGGCCAAAAGCATTTCGACTTTGCAACAGGACCAATAATATCATCGTCTTCCCTTCTCTTGAAATTTATAGTAATCAGTATCGTCCATAAATACAATCGATTTGTAGCCACCGCAATTTGCAGTGTAAGAACCGCGTTTAGAGTCAGTCAGTAGTCGTGCTGATTTGGTAGCACAAGCTATGAGTCAAAGACTCCGTTGGATTCACGTGGAATAGTTTCCTGTTTTTCCGGAATAAGTTTTCTTGGAATTTGCATATATTCTATTGCTGACTCTTACCTGATTTCCCTGTAACGTACCCTTTTAGCTAATATGATCAACAAACTTCATTCTCACGCGATCGGAACAAGTTTGATAACCACTTTAACTCCACAAAAGCAGAACCATAACCAATTCATTTCGCTCATGCCTTTTTCCTCCTGCGTCCATAGCCAACTTATTGCTAGCTAGCTGTCTGTCCCCCATATGGACCATGTGCTGCCCTGCTTCATGCAGCTACTTCTTTCAAAAATGTGGTAAAGCTTTACTCCGTTTATGTGCCTGAAGACATTCGCCTTGACTCTCTTTAAAACAGGTCCATTGTCACAATGCTCTGTCTGCTCTATCCATAATCTATTACCAAGTAGAAGTTTCTTTATTTGATATTGTTCTGACAATCTTCGTAGAAATCCAATTAGTTGGTGTATGATGATGTTGATGTAAAAGGTTTACACTCACTCTGGTTAATAATTAGTCTGTCTCCATCCATACACAATGGTTGATCATGCCTCGTGAACATAAAGGTTTGAACTTGAGTTCATTCTATACTTAAATAAAAGAAATCGTTCATCCTATTAAATTGTTTGATCTATACTCCTATTAGAAGAGTAGAAACAATTTAATTGTCTCATATGATTTTGTACACAAATGATGGTGAAGAATTGGAGAGATGCAACCTGTGAGTGTGAGCAACTAATTAATCAAAGGCTATAAAAGAGAAATGGCATGTGATTTGTGGGTCCAAAGCAAGTCCTACTAAATTAACAAATTGTCTCAAAACGACTTTTAACGGACAGACACGTAACTGAAATCCCATGTTCGAATGTGTGTTGGTTGGACCTTTCCTTCCTTTTGTCATTACTTTCCCTGCTGGTTTTAGCTTAGGAGAGAATCGGATATTGTGAATTTTGTAAAAGTATTATATAAATAAGTCCTAAGTTGTAGAGTTTGGTCATTACGGGTGCAGACTCCTCGCTTAAACAAAATGATGTTATTTAATCTTAACTAGAATCATGGCTTCCACATGCAAGCCTGGAGTTCAGGCTTTCGGTTTCTGAAATTCGGGATTTTCAGGACCAACCATTGACTGTAAAAAGTTGTGTGTTTGGAAGATGAATAGAAAGATGCCGTGCCCCGAAATGAGCACTCATGGATATAGAAGGAACGTCCCCAACTTTTGTTGTGGTCACCATGATTTTTCCTTCTTGCTTGTCGTGCACTATAGCAATATTATTTTTCATACCCATTTTTTATCCAACCTTGTAGAAATGATCCAATGAACCTTTATTAAAGTGAAACAAACTTTTCAAAAATGAGGAACCTAAAAGGGGGATGTAAGAAGCTGCCCAACAAGTAACCCCTGAACTAGCTAAAATCTTGCTGAAAAAGCTGAAGCACTTTTCCATTTTCTTTTCGGCTTTTTAATTTTCAACTTAAACAACTGGCATTCCAATTTATTTATATAATATGCGAGTATTTTAATACTTGGAATGCAGGCAAGCTGGATTCTCCGTTCCTTATCATTCATTCACAGCTGTGTTCCAGAGACATGGACAGCCACTTTTTCAACATAGTCATGCTTCGGAGTTTGGAGCTGGGACTTGGTTTCTACTTGAATATGCAATGAGATGTTGACATCTGGATCTCTATGCTTGCTTCTCATGGCCAGCTTTTTGACCTTTATTCCCGCCTCAAGTAGACGCAAACTCATTCACCAAATCATCACTCCTTCACTAATTGTTTTATGCCTCAAGAGAAATTTCCTGCTAGCTTTGGCAGAATATGAATCTTTTAAATTTCTTTCTTCTTTTTTCTGATGAGGGAATTTCGGACTTTACACATTAGATGCCTGTTAGGACTTCTGAGAACAGAAGTTATGCACTTATGCATATTAAATAAAACACCAACAATAATAATACTACTGATATGCTGTTTTAAGTGAAATTAATCCGTAAATTATCATTTATTTAAGATTACTTTCATTGTTATTCGCATGATATAATTGGTTTATTCATTTTAATTGTTCTTTGTATAACATAAACATCTTTAAGAAATGATAGATTAATAAGTATGTATAGATATATATGTATATGTATATATATATATATAAATGATTAATTGAAGTCGCCAAAGGAAACAACCTTTCACAATTCTTAAAAAAAAAAATTAAGCTCTTCTTTAAGGATTAGTGCCTCAATAATTTGGGACTATAAATATGTAAATATACGCTGCTTGAGCCGATATCTAGCTGTTTTACTTTGGGTGGATGTATTTGTCAGTTGTTAGAATGGTAGGCGTCCATGCAGGCCCCCGTTAAGCAAGGCCAGCTATTGACCAGACTACTCCTCTCTCATCACTATTATTTATGAGACGAAGATAAGACCAATTTTATTTGTTGAATGGATAACTTCCTATTTTGTTGTATACTAATACTTGGTAGTAGAAGCACTTGTCTTCCTCCCACCCTTTGTTACCTCTTTTTGGTAGTAATTCAACCAATTACAGCCAGTCATTAAAAAATTAAAAAGGCCAAAAAAAAAATACCCCGCGCAAATGTTATTTCAAGCGGGAGAACAAGCGAGCCGAACGTGCCAATGATTTCTCCTCTGTCTATAACCAGAGCTTCTCCTCCTTTTTCTGTTTTGTGCCTTTGCTTTTTCAGCTACATGTGTGGTTGATTGATTCTCCCTCCTATTTAAAGATTCTTAAACCGAATCTTTTCCTTCTCTTCCTTGAAACCTCTCAAATTCCTTTCGTTTTAGCTTCTTTTCTTTGCTATTAATAGACACCCATTTTAGCTCTCTCCTTGTTACCTTCTGGGTCTTTCTTTCTTTAACTGAAAACTAAAAATCATTGCTTTTTCCCTCAGAAAAACCGCTTCTTTTCTTTGCTTCTTTGGGTTTTTGACATGCAGATTCCGGGTGTAACTTGAAAAAGAAACTTTTCCTTATCTGTTATAATAACTGTGATCACAAATCTTCTTCTTTCCACAACACATTTTCATTCTTCCAAAAAAAAAAAAAACACCAGCTTTTCGATTTTGTTTCTCAAGATGTTTGACTTGTTGATGAAGCCAAAGTTCTATGCAAAATGGTTAGACATACAAAACCCAAAATTGTTTCTTTCTTTGGCTTTCATTTTTGGTGCTCTGGGTCTATTTTTGTTCATTATATTTGTTGTTTGATTAAAGTTTTCATTTCATGTTTTTTTTTTTTTGGGTTTAGCAAATCGGACATAAGGATGATTAAGATGAGGCTCGAGACTATAAAGAAGAAGAGAAATGCGGTGGAGAAGTATTTGAAGAATGATATCGCTGAGCTTCTCAGGAGCGGTCTTGATTACAATGGTTATGGCAGGGTAATAACTTTTATCTTAATTAGGCTTTTAGCTGAATGATTTCTGCGTCAACTTTTTCTAACAAAGCCTGAAACTTTAGTTTGATAATTTTTATTCATGATGTTGTAGCCTATATTGCCAAGAATAATTACTATTGGTCTTTCTTTTCTTAATGCCCTGCTTCACATGCAACAAAAAGTACTATTTAATATCAAATTTTGATATATATTTTTTTAATTTGATGATCTGATCGCTTGAGTTTTCAACAATAAAATGTTTTCCATTAAGCACAACCCCCAGATTTTTGGTTTGCTTGCTTGTTTTATTTGTGTTGGCATTTTATGGAGTATATCATTTCGGTAGCCAAAGGTGATGATAATTTTTCAATTTTTTAGTCATGTTAGTTCTATTTTTTTTTTCCAATTCGTTGTTTTGTCTTTAAGCGTCCATTTGTTTATTTACGGAATCCTTCCGTTGTTTGCTTCTTTAGAGATTCATGGCATCCTGACAAGTTTCGAACTTCATTAATTTCAAGGCCTTGTTTCTTGCTTCATAATCCTTGATATTTACCTTCACATTTTTGAGATATTTTTACACAAAAAAGTAAAAAAAGAAAAGGGTTGGGGGAGTTTGGGTGAATGGGAACTCATTATGAGACCAGATCTTGGCATTGCCACTGTTGATTCACATGATCCTACCATGCCATGCATGGGACTAGGTGTTGGCATCCTCATCTTTCATGTGCTATGTTGCCTTCAATTTTCACCCAACTTGTTTTGGCCAAGTATTTTCTAGTTAGAAGTTTTAATAAACTGTAATAATTTTAGCACCAGAAGATTACAACTGTCCTGTTCCTTTCTCCTGTTCATAATTAGCGCATGAGGCTTTGAGGACAAGGCAGTATCTTAAATCCAGGACGTGAGCTGCTAGATTATCTGTACCTGTGCTGGCATGAGGAATCATGTGCATTCACCTTTTTCTTCTGTTGCAATGAATGTCAACATTGATAATGTTTGGTTTAGGAGTAGGACCTGCAGCATCAGGCGGTCCAAGGACCCAAAATTACCAATTTGAACAAAATGTGTGTGATTAATATGCAGAGTGTGCACGCATCTGTACACATATAACTAATATAAGCTTTAGTTACTTGGCTAACAGATCTAGTGCAACTATGTTTGAATTTATGCATGGCATATATATATTTGTAGAAAAAATAGCCTATATAGCGTCTGAGTTATTTTACATCAGTTAAACCTTTTAAATCTCTTGTGGATGGTAATGCAGGCCGAAGGTCTTCTGATTGAGCAAAACAGAACAGCCTGTTACAATCTCATAGAGCAGTTTTCAGAGTGCATCTCAAAGCATGTGTCCGTCATGCAAAAGAGTAGGTATGTTGAGACTCTTGAAATTATGGTACTATATTTCTATTTACAAAATTGATACCTTATTTCTACCTCTCCAAGCACCAGGATACAAAGATGTTTGCATTTTACCGGAATTTCCCTGTTGCTTTTAATTGATTCTGACTTTTATTTGATAGTAATGTGAGGCATCAATTCGAGTGTACATTCTTGTGTTCAACTCTTTCTTGTTTTCTAGTGATTTATTTTAGTAAGACATCTACTTCTCTTCCTGTACAGTGAGTGTCCTGAGGAATGCAAAGAAGCTATACCGTCTCTAATATATGCTGCAGCCAGATTTGCAGATTTGCCAGAACTACGTGACCTCAGAACTATATTTACTGAGAGATATGGGAATTCCCTAGAATCGTTTTTAAATCAAGAGGTAATAAATGGATAGCTTGAGGTCCTATAAGAGTTCTCATCTTGTATTCTTAGGAATATTGTGTTGTTAAGTACTAACCTAGATAATTGCTTATTTGCAGTTTGTGTGGAAACTAAAGGCGGAGCCTCCCACAAAGGAGATGAAGCTTCAATTGATGCATGACGTGGCGCAAGAGTTTTCTATTGAATGGGACTCCAAGGCTTTGGAACAGAAACTGTTTAAG
This sequence comes from Theobroma umbraticum, assembly GCF_002168275.2. Taxonomy (NCBI): domain Eukaryota; kingdom Viridiplantae; phylum Streptophyta; class Magnoliopsida; order Malvales; family Malvaceae; genus Theobroma; species Theobroma umbraticum. Next base: position 362,379 of record NW_018397275.1, read on the forward strand.
CCACCTCCACCACAGCAGGTAAGCCTCCCTGCCTAGAACCTTCTAAATTGCTGCAACTTATTGGAACAGGAGTGGAGAACAACTTTGATAAGTTGACGTTTCAAAATATAATTTACCGTTTAAAATATTTGCTTTCTCTTACGGGCTAGCTTAGTGCTCTGATGCATTGTGTAAGCTATTGGGCCCTTTACCAGAAGGGAGAATATTTGGGATGTTCTAGAGACTAAGTAGGGCCAAATGTACAAAAAGGATTTTGCATGTCTCTAAGAATTACGAATTGAAGTACAGAGTGTCCTTTTCATTACACTCAGTAGTTGTGACTTTTTGTGCAGAATGAGGCCTGGCACAAGTCTTTAGATGATGCTGATGATAATGGACACAAGTTGTACAGGAGCAAGAATGATACGTTCCAGAAAAGCAACAATCATGATGATGAGATTGGATTAGGTAACATGCTGGAGAACACTAGGCCGAAAAGAAATGAAACAGGCCTCACTTCTCATGGGAGAAAGGAGGACACTGATAATAAGTACAAGCTGCATAGCAGCAGTGAAGATGAATTGAGTGATAAAGTTTTCCCAAACACTGGTTCTACTTCAGTTGAAAGTGTTTCTGAGGATAACATAGAAAACAGGAAGCCCTTTTACTACAGATTTATGCCTCCTCCGTATGTCAGGCCGTCCCTGGGCAAAGAAAAAAGCAGCACTGAGGAGCCCACGACACCAAGTGATAATACTGATAACGAGAAAAACAGTAAATGGGATGATTCAGTTGGTGAAAGTAAGCCAAAGCCAAGATCAGTTAGGAGGAGACCTTTAAAACCACCACCAGGCCGTGAAGTCTTAAGCAGTGATGAAAATGATGGGGCTGCAAAAAATCTCAGTTCAAGTGCAGTGAATCTCAAAGAGGCAAGAAAGGGCTTGGCATCCATACAAATAGAAGAAAGTGATGAGAGGGACAATGAGGAGAAGATGATGGATGGGCTTTTGATGCACTACAGTAAGAAAAAGTCGCCTTACGAATTGGCAAGCAAATGGAAAGCAAATCTAAGACTTGCTCCTGGAAGACAAACAGCTGAAGACAGCAGCAAAGGCTCAAGGTTCCGAAGCACTAAATCTGATCCTAGTTCCCCTCCTGGCAGAGCTGCAACTTTTCCAAAAGAGGCAACAAGTCCAACTGAAACCACAGGAAGGCATGCCCGAGCCTCCTCGTTGCAGCCAGACATGTTTGCTGGACATGTGCATCCCAAGCTACCAGAGTATGATGATTTGGCAGCTCGGCTTGCAGCTCTAAGAGGGGGATAAAGGGAGATATATAGCATCGGGAGAGGAGAGTAGAGATAATTCTATTCATTTTAATTCTTTCTAGTATTTTAGTTTCTGGGTTCATTCATTTACTATAGCTTCACATTGTATGGTTTCTTTTCTTATCATTTGATTGTATAAAAAGCATTGCACGCACAACAACAAAGGCAGTTAATGAAAAAGCTTGTAAAATTAGGTTTGGATATAGATGGTATGACTTGTCTCTTAAATTCAGATTTGGGCTACTTTTCTAGCAATGGATAGAAGTTATTGCCTGCTTATTCCAAGTGTCGGATGATTATTATTATCCTAATGAATTATTTGATCTAATTAAATATAATAAAACACAAAAATTTATTTAAAATTTTTTAAATATATATTTGATTTAATTAAATATAATAAAAGCATTTATTTAAAAAAATTTTAAATATTCAAAAGAGTTTTAATAAATTAAAAGTTAATTCAAATGCGGCATCTACCATCGGTTTTTTCTCCTTTTAAATCAAAACGCAGAGCTTATCATCGTTTAGGTTTGCCTCTGTTCACCTTCACCGTTTCACTTCCAAATTAAAGTCGGAGTAACATCTTCGTTCTTCAGCTCCTCCACCTCCGCCTTCGCCGCTGTCGCACCTGTCGTCATCATCGGGAAATAAACAGAGCTTGTCTCTAGGCAAATGAAGGGCGGAGATTCAAATAAGGACAAGGAGGAACACCAACAAGTGATGAGCGAGGTCCATCTGGGATGTCCACCTGGCATCTCCGGGCCTCACATTTCCCGCTTCACCATTTCTCTTCCATCTGGTATTCCGAAAGTTGAATCCAGTAGATTCCATGAACTGTTCAAAGAGAAGGAAGAGAAGGAATCTTGTAAGGACCAAGATATTAGCTTTGATGAAGATGGCGATCTTGTTTTACCAAGACGACGCCGTAAGTACCGATTAACTTCAACAACCTCGGAGAAGCTTTTATTTGTCTTTAATTTTGTTTGTTTTTGATTACTTGTGTTTAACTTACAGAGAATTCGCGGCGTTGTTTTACTATGAAAATCCAGCATAATATCACTTCATCCATTCCCAGTGTTGGTTTGCAGGTGATCATTTTATTCTTATGAATTATGATGTTTCAAATTCCATTTTATAAGCCATTTAGTTAGGTAACAAGTAAAGACTTAATTTAGAATCCGTTTTCGCCTTTTAGGTATGGAGAGCCGAACTAGTTTTGTCAGATTTTGTGTTGCATAAGATGTGCACTTCAACGGAGTTCGATGGCATTGTTTCTTTAGAGCTTGGTGCTGGAACAGGTATTTTGATCACCACCTAATATATGCTCTCATGAAGAAAAAATTGTACAATAGTGTTAGATATGCATGGAGAATCTCGTTAAGTTACTATGCCTGTTATCAAAGTTGAGTTTTTACTAGAGGGCATAAACCTTTCAAATTTGCTGACTCCACATTTGGGGAATGCACAATACTTGTGTAGTTGTTGAAATTGCTTAGCATAAAAAAGTTTTACGTTATGTTCTAGATTTGTTAATCTATCCAGCCAAGAAATTTTCAACTGGAATGTGCTTGGTAATTTTGTGATCATATATTAACTCTCTTATGATTGTATTAGTGCATGTGATATTAGTCACTTGCTTAGATTTGTTAATAAATACGATTAACTGAATAAGAAAATTTTCAAATTCGTTCCCTGTACATGGTTTCTTACACGCATCTTTTGGAAAACTGTAGTTGGTGTGTATTGGGGCATGTTGACTATCTAGCTTGAACAATCTAAGACGTCCAACTCTGAAACATTATTGCATCTGGTTTGACAGGAATTCTTCACATTGTCTTTACCAGGTCTGGCAGGAATGTTGCTCGCGCATGCTGCTAAGACTGTGTTCTTAACAGGTAAGGCCTGCTATTATTTATCTACTGAATGTTGCTTTGACTTACTTTAATTACCTGTTGCAGCAGTTTGCTTCAATTACCTAGGTCATTTTTTTTTTTGACAGACCATGGTGATAAAATCCTGGAAAACTGTGTTAAGAATGTTCAACTTAATTCTGGAGCATTCAATTGTCAAGCTGCAGTTCATGTGCGTGAACTTGATTGGGTGCAGCCCTGGCCGCCTAAAGTTGGCTTAGACCTTGTATCTCAAGAAAGGTGATAAATTTGGTTTCATTGTGAGACTGGTTTTATAACCTGAGAAGCATTTGTATTATTTCCATTTATGATTGTGATGTACTTATTTCATAGAGGAGATAAGAATTCAACCCTTTAATCTTTCAGTGGTGGAATCCAGGTATTCCTGGAGCTTGTCAGAACTTGAAGAAGTCCAGAAAGCTTCTCTGCTTTTAGCTGCTGATGTTATTTACAGTGATGATCTGACAGATGCATTATTTGGCATTTTAGACAGATTAATGTCACAAGGCTCAAAAAAGGTATGTTAACGTGGTAGAATATGCACTCACCAGTGCATGGCATAGCTAATAATACCTTAGCAGATTAGTGCTAATGATTGTTCATGGTTGAAAATCTTCTCTGTTATATTTGTTCATGCCACATGATTGAGGTTTTGGATCAACCTCAATGCTAATATTCTTGCAAAGCTGATGATTAAACTTGAGAAAATTCAAAGGAAGATCTTGAACTTGAGAAAGTTTTCACATTTGGCTAAGAGTTATTTATATTGATGTAGTGTTATCCTTCTGATTGAAGTCAGGATGGATGCATAACTAGGTGGATTTTAATTGCTTGTGCATCATGAGGCCACTGGCTGAATCCCTGTTACATGTACATGTTAATATACGATAAATTTGTACCCAGTTTTAATGATTGTGGAATACATTCTATACATGTCTCATTTTTTAAATATATGTTAGTCATCACTCCTTATTCTTTTCTGCTTAGATATTGTTCTTTGAAGTCTCCCTCCTATCATTAGGGCAATCCTCAACTGCATTCCTCTGATTTTTAGGTGTTATACTTGGCATTGGAAAAGCGCTACAACTTCAGTCTTGAAGATCTTGATGTTGTAGCAAATGGTTATTCACATTTCAGGTGTTACTTAAGGGAGGATGATGGTAGGTATCTTACCATGCAAAAATTTATACAATGCCACGAGTTCTGTCTTTTGGGTTTTATCTCATCGTGTGTCTTTGCAATGGCTGATGCAGAATGTGAAGGCCTTGAAAACAGATCCTTGCCTTGTTTTATGGGTAGACGTATTAATGTTGCAGAAATTCCACAATATGTGGGGGAATATGAGAGAGGAAAAGATGTAGAGCTTTGGCAGGTTAGATACAATAAAGGACAGCTACAACCGTGAGTCTTCTAATTCTTTTTATACAAAGCTTCGGCTTATGAAAGTTCTTATGTTTGATGAACAAGGCACTGCTTGATCTCATTTTATGGAAATGTTATAATGTAGCCCAGAGTGCCTTTTACAAATGATTTGTCGTCCAGGTTCTTGGTTCTTTATTTGGTTTCTATCAGTTCTTTGATATGAGGCTTGGTTCAATATACATTCTTAAGGAGTCTGAAGTCAGATTAAGAACAGGAGCATTGCAGGCCTCGAAGTTAAGCTGTGTTTGGTTGTATAAAATTAGGTTTATTTGTAATCAAGTAGAAGGAAGATCTCTGGCTTTTTTGCATTCTCTCTCAAAAAAGTAACTTGAATTCCATTGCCTTTTGGTAGCAAAATAGGATTAGAAAATAGAAATGATAGTTTAGGAACAGAAGTGACAAAGTGGAAATCGAGGGAATATGTCCCATTGCTTTTAGGCAGGAAAGTTGGGAAGAAAGAACTTAAAATATTGGACTCTAAAACAAATGAAAGGTGATTAAAAATGTTTTGTTTGTTTTTTTGGTCTTGTTCCCGTGATCGGACATGTGGAACATTGTCATGTTATGTAGAGGATCAGGCTGTTGCAGTAGGCCCAATTCCATGCTCCCTGATTCTAGGAAGTGTAGCCCATGAATTTTGGGCAAGCCTGAGTAGTTTTATTTAGTATTATGAAAGATGGGCTCTTGCATTTTAGTAATAAATACTATTAAAGTCCATCTACACTTACTTCCTTATGGTGGCCTAGCATGGTTTTATACTAAATATGTTTTGGGCCAAATCAAGATTTCTAAAAGCTTTGTTTGTTCTTCTAATTTTTTGAATTAAAAAAATCTTTTGTTGCAATTCGAAGATTTATAATTTTTAGATTTTCTCAGTGCAACTAAATAATTAAAAAATTCATCATTTTGAAAGTTACATAATACATACAAACAATTATTATGGAAGAAAGGAAACAATAGGAAAAAGGTTGAAACTGATTTTTTTAATGCAAAAGAATAAAAAATAACAAAGTCTATTAATAGATCCATTTTGTTTTTCTCTATGTGAAAATACTATAAGCCCTTAAACTACCCCAAATATTGTCTTGTCTTTTTATTGTTGTCAAATAAGCAAACCCAAATAAATATCTATATTGGCAAAAAAAATGCCACTTGACACATCAATTGTTATATTTCAAATCAGTTGTAAATGATGTTACGTTTTTAGACGAAATCGAATAACTAAAATGATCATGTCTTAACTGAGAAATTCCATCAACCTAGGCATGTGCATAAGATACGATAGGCTTATACGATGGTGAAAGTTACCTAGTACATATAACATATTTTCGCCAACATGAAAATCTATTTAAATATAAGTCATAAGGTAAGGGTTTATATGAATAAAATAAAAACTTAGTTACAAAAAAGGTTTAGAGATTTATATAATATATAAACTTTATTAATTTTTTTCTTTGGTTATTATCAGAAGTATTATTTGATCCATTGTCAAAAGCCTAGAAACGTGAGAAACGCCCAGAAAAACTCAAACTTGAACAGGCCATTAATGATGAGAAGAGAGAAGAGGGGGGCGTTGTGTACAAAACAAGAGAAGAATCAGAGCAAGTGGTAGGTCCCTGGTCCCAACGAAAAGAAAGAAAGCCACTTTCTTTCTGAAACGAACAAAACAAAAACAGGCGAAATGAGTGGAAAAACAATAGTGGTAGAAAGAAAGAAAGACTCCGCATTTTTCTTTTCTTTTCTATTCTCTTCTCTTCTCTTCTCTCATGTGATTCTGAGTCGCAAATTGCAAAACCAAAGCTGTGCCTGTGTCTTGGCTTTGTGCAAGCATATTATGAGGGCAAAGCAAACACTACCGAAGCAACCAACGTGGAACGTTGCGGTCACAAGTGTCGTTAACTAAAGTAACGATTCTCTGACACGATCTCTGTCTTTCACTGTTGCTTTCTTACTCAATCCCACCGCCACGGCCTTTGCTTTTATGAAATCGTAATTATTAGAATACTACGTTTAAAGTTATTTTAAATGCGTATATTTTCTTTATTTAATGTGCTATTCTCTAAAATTTTAAAATAAAATTTCGTATTAATTACAAAATTCTTTTTTTTATATGGTATGCATGCCATATTTAATTGAATTAACTAATCCTAATATCAACCACTTGAAATTTCAACATAAATTCACGAATAAAGCACAAGAAATCAAACAAGTACTTGTAAAGAAATGAAACAATAAGACCCTCCCCCAACCGACCCTTATTTTCTGGTCTCATAATTATTTGATAGTTTATACCCTTATGATCTTTTAACCTTATTATTATTCACCATTAATTATTCTTTTAATTTATTCCATTTGTTGATCCAAGATACTGAAAACGCTGCCCGAGGCCCCACCTCCATTTCTAGTAACTGTCTCCACACTCAGTCCCCATACTCTTGTCCACTAAGCAAAGAGACGACACCGTTTCATCGGCTCCCAGTCCCAGACAAAACCACTTTCTTCTCCCTCACTCCGCCACGCCAGTAAACGCAGCAAAAGCTCTCTCTTCCAACCAAACCACTAAAATAATTCAATTTTTCCATTTTTTTTTTAATTTCCAAATTTTGGTTAATTTTTATTTTGGAAATTCTAGGGGAGAGATGGGTTGTTCGCAATCGAAGATCGAGAACGAAGAGGCGGTTACCCGCTGCAAAGAGCGGAAGCAATTCATGAAAGAAGCTGTTGCGGCGCGAAACGCCTTCGCTGCCGCCCACTCCGCCTATGCCATGTCCTTGAAAAACACCGGCGCCGCCTTAAGCGACTACGCCCACGGCGAGGTCCAGAATCCCAACCTCTCTTCTCACTCTGGGCAGTCGGTGGTGGGGCCGCCGCCGCCGCAACCGCCTTTAGTCGACAAACTCTTTCCTCCACCTCCGCCTCCAGGGAACCTCTCCGGTGATCCGGGGGTTCCGATTCAACGGTCGGCTAGCATGCCTATACAGATGCCGTTGAAGGGGAAGCAAAGGGAAACGTCGACAGGCACGATTTTGGAAGATGAAGAGGAGGATGATGACTTGGAAGGTAGTGATAGGTTGGTGAAGCGAAGATCGGGCCATTATAGGGGAAGTGGGAGTGGTGGTAGGAGTAGGAGGGAAGTGGTGGAGGAAGCGGAGGAGGTGGAAGAAAGGGTGACGTCGACGACGGTGCAGGCGCGGGCAATGCAATCGCAGCCCTCCCAGGATTCGACTTACTATTACTTCTTTCCCACGGAAGATAGTGTTCCTGGGCCAAGTTTAGGGGAGGTGGAAGAAATGGGGGTGGAGAATAGGGAGGTGGAAAGGAAGGTTCTTGAGGAAATCCCGAAGGCAATGGAGGCGGAGGTGGTGGTGGAGGAGAAGAGGAGGGATGAGGAGGTAGTCACGGAGAGGGGACAGAGGACAGCAATGGAGGCGGAGAAGCCGGTAGCGGCTATGGCTGGGGTGGGGAAGGGAACCAAGAAGGTTGGGAAAGTCGGGGTTGGTAGTTCAGGGGAGAAGAGGTTGGTGAAAGAGAGTTTTAATTTGTTGCAGGTATTTGCAGAGCTTGATGATCATTTCCTGAAGGCGTCAGAAAGTGCTCATGAGGTTTCGAAGATGTTGGAGGCTACTAGGTTGCATTATCACTCTAATTTTGCTGATAATCGAGGTAATGGGTTTCACTTTTGAATTATGAAATTGAGCATCAGTACGGAATTTTTAAGATTTGGATTTGGATTGTTGGATCTTTCTTACATAAATGAGTAGAATCCTAGATACTTTTCAGTATGTTTTTAACTGCATAACGTTGGGTATCAGCCTAAAATTTCTGAGATTGGATTTGAATGTTGCTTGGATTTCCAAAGAAGATGAGTGTATTATGGTGATAAGTAAATTTGGGTTTTCATAATCTTGAAAATTTTGAGTTATTAGAGTGAGAAGATTTGGATTCAGGATGGTGATGGATCTTGCATGAATCATAGACCTAGAGGGTTCAGGGTCAGATTTATTCACTGCATATCAGTAGTTTAAACTTTAATCTTTATTGAAAACTTCAATCAATTTTGGTTAAGTGAAACACAATTTGGGTTGGTAGAAGTTTTTGCTTCAGTTTGTAGAGCTCTTGTTTTCATTAAGGGTCCATTTTGAACGCATGAAAATGTTTTCTGGAAATGTTTATCAGCATTTTTCATGTTTGGGAGACGGAAAATGTAAAGTTTATTATAAAATATTTTCAGGTCAATGAGATTAAACCCGTTGACCGAAGGAAATTGTCCTCCGCTCTTGCAGGGCGTAAGGCAATTTCCTGAAACTCACCCTTCCCTCCCCTCCCTTGGCTTTCCTTACCTTGACTTCCTCACCCCGTCTTAACCCAGTTGACCCCATTACGCAACTCTGGCAACCCATGAACGGCGACCAACAGGAGTAACTCCAGCTACCTCTGTATCCTTTATTCCATCCCCAAACTCCAAGATCTTTTACTCCTCTCTGTTTCCTTATTGAAATCAATTCAAGCTCAACTCAAATCTCTATTTTCCCCTTTGAGTGCCAGCCTCTTTTAATTCAGGCTATAACAACTATCAGCCAACTCCTCCTCTACCAAAGTAGGAGCCAGCATGTTTAACCACTACTGAAGGGCCATATCACAATAGCAGCAACGTCCCCGACAAGTTTATGCCATACCCAACTATCTTATTGTGTTGCTCCATCTCTGCTTTTCCCAACCAGAACATGTTCCAACTAAATCTGTATGGGTTTTTTTGCACAACTTGTTATGTTCAGATTTGTTTGGTGTTGAGTTAATTTGTTTGGGGATTCCTTGACTTCATTTATATAAATTTATATGATTAATTTGATGCTCCAATTAGCTTGAGTTGGGTTTTGGATTAGTTTGATGTTCCAATTAATTGTTATTAATTTTGCTTGAATGGAAAAATCGTTGATTTTATACCTAATAGATGATTTATGGGTTTTGTTTAATTTTAAAAATTCATGAAAATCTCTTATGATTATGAAAAATGTTATGATGATTTCTTTGAGGTCAAGATTATAAATTAATAATCCATTTTGATGATAGGTTTTAAAACTTAAACATGATTTTAGTATTATTGATGTTGGTTTAGTTAGTAATGATTTAAGGAACAGAATATTTTTGGTAATTTAGCCAAACGACAGAAAATATTTTCAGTTGTTTATCCAAACAACCGAAAGTATTAGATTTTCCAATAAAATGTTTTAAACAGAAAAAATTTTCCTTCAGCAAGTTATTTTTCAGTTACCAAATAGACCCTAAATAGCTGACATTTTCCAGTTGTGTTATTGTAACTGTTTGTAAAGATATAAATAAACATTTAACTATTAACTGGAGATCAGCTATGCAGGATCTTATAGGTGAAGAATTAACAGTTTGACTAAAAACTTTGTGCTCTTTTTTCTTCCTTCTTTTGATCTGTTCATTTAGAATACATAATGGAACAATTTGATCAGTTTATTCATATAATGTAGCTTAAACAAGTGTTATATTATCTTAATTTATGCTTTGCAGGACATATTGATCACTCTGCAAGAGTGATGCGTGTTATTACTTGGAATCGCTCATTTAGAGGATTAAAATTAGACAATGCGGATAATGTGAAGGATGATTTTGATTCGGAGGAGAATGAGACTCATGCCACTGTGTTGGATAAATTGCTTGCATGGGAAAAAAAACTTTATGATGAAGTGAAGGTATATTAAAGAAGTTCTTTCTCTTCATTCTTCTGCCATTTGTTCTCTTATTCATTTTTTATTTTCTATTGATTGACCACTATTTTGTTGCATATTTTTAATAGTATAAGACATCTGTTTTAAAATGCTCAATGACATGATACCTTCTCCGTGACAAATTAAACCGGCATAATCTTTCAATTCTTTTATAATGCTAATGTTTTTCCTTATTGCATGATTGAACCTTCAAGATAGAAGGGCCTGTATTTGTAGTTACCTCGTCCTGAATAGTTGTTGAATACAAGGTGAGAGACCTTTGAGTTGTGCATAGGTTCTTGCTGGTACTTGCCCTTTGAACAATATTTTAGACTTTTTATCACATCAGCTTGCGATTGCTCTGCTGCAAGTTCCTTTTTTATGGATCATTTGTACACATGCATGCTTGTGTAGACTGGGACCATAAGTAATCTATAACTACACATGAAGCAACAAACTTGTGAGTCATTTTAGGTTTTGTGTAGTTGATGTAGAACTAATTTGTTCCTTGTATGTTGAACCACCCATCTTGTTTAATCTGAAAAATACTTCCAAGTGCCAACTCTCTTGTGGTAGATAACTAGTGGGATGTAGATGTATTCTTCCTGTTCTGAGCACACCATAAATAGAAAAAAGAGGACCACTTGTCATCTGAGTTCAGTAGCTTATATACAAACTCATTATCCAATTAGGCTAGCAGGTCATAGCATCCCAAGGAAATCTCTCCTTTACCTGTCACTCAAGTCCTAAGCCGTGATTATTCTAGAGAACATGATCTATGTTGACATGCTATATTTTGAATAATTAAATTGTGTTGTAGGCATCGCATACTAAAACACTAGTGAGAGGGTAAGAGACTATGAGGTATCATATCCAAGATGTCTATAAAGAGGTCATCTGGAGGGCAAGGCCTTTCTAATTTTATTTTGTTCTGCTAGAAATACCATGTAGCAGCCCTGAATATGGGAAAGAAAATGTTTTTCTGGTGCTTTCTTATGTTCAAGATAGTGTTACTAATCAAATAGATACTAAATTGCTGCTCTATTTAGTTCCTGATGTTCTTTAATGCAATGTCTGTTTTGCTTTTATGAATACACATATCTTCTTCTGTCAATTAGCAATAGGCTTAGCTCCTTGTTTTGGCATGTGCTAATGTCAGATACTGAGTTGGATTGTTTAAAAAGTAATGTTGTTGTTGACGGATAGCAGCACTTCTATTCACCTTTCTAAAGGACTGCAGTTTACGTGCTTTTGTTTGATTTAGTTACAATTAAGCAATTCTTTGATCTTCTTTGGGTTTGATTGTTGATGGATAGGCAGGTGAACTTATGAAGTTTGAATATCAAAGGAAGGTTGCCACTCTAAACAAACTAAAGAAACGAGGTAACTCTGAAGCACTTGAAAAGGCAAAAGCAGCAGTAAGTCATCTACATACTAGATATATTGTCGACATGCAATCCATGGATTCAACAGTTTCAGAGATAAATCGTTTACGAGATGATCAGCTATATCCGAAACTTGTTCAACTTGTTGATGGGTAAGTTGCAGCTTATTTTTAAACTTTATACTAGACTTTCTCAGAAAAAGGCCCATGACTTGATCAAAGAAAAGATCTGAATGGCTCAGTAGTCCATTTGTTTCCTAGCCCATTTCTCTTTTTGTATATATGAGGTAGTAACATTTAATCATACATCTGTATAACCTACACAATCTTTTGCACTTTTGTCCTCTCTTTTTTTTGTAGGAACTTAAATCTTAAATCTTGTGATCAATTTAGCATGTTTGTTTAGTATTGTGTAAAGGTTAAATGTGTCAAAGATGCTTTAACAGACGATGAAGCCATTGAATTTTGTTTTGTTGTTCGAAGCTTGGATGATACGTGCTGTGATGCATGTCAATTGCAGGATGGCGACAATGTGGGAAACCATGAAAGTTCAACATGATTTCCAATCTAGGATTGTGACAGTCCTGAAAAATCTGGACCTCTCTCAATCCCCGAAGGAAACGAGTGAGCACCACCATGAGCGCACCATCCAGCTGTTAGCAATTGTGCAGGATTGGCACATGCAGTTTTGCAAGCTTGTAGACCACCAGAAAGGGTACATAAAAGCCCTGAACAATTGGTTAAGGCTAAATCTTGTTCCCATTGAAAGTAGTCTGAAGGAGAAGGTCTCTTCCCCTCCGAGGGTTGAAACTCCCCCTATTCTAAGGCTCCTCAATGCTTGGCAAAACCAGCTTGAGAAACTTCCAGATGAGATTGCGAGAAGTGCCATTAATAACTTTGGACATGTGATAGATACTATTATGCAGCATCAATTAGATGAAATGAAACTGAAGGAAAAATGCGAGGAATCTAAAAAGGAGCTTCAGAAGAAAGAAAGACAATTTGAAGACTGGTACCATAAGTATATGCAGCGAAGAACACCAGAGGAGTTGGATCCAGAGAGGACAGAAGACAACCCTAACAATGATGCTGTTGCTGAAAGACAGTTTATGGTGGAAGCAGTGAAGAAGAGGTTGGCAGAAGAAGAAGAGGCCTATCAGAGGTTATGCATTCAGGTGAGGGAGAAGTCTATGGTGAATCTTAAAACTCGCTTGCCGGAGCTCTTCAAAGCAATGACAGAGATTGCGAAGGCTTGTTCAAAACTGTATGGAGAGCTAAGGTCCATATCACGCTCAAAGAATCCAAGTCATAGCCCATAGAAGTGGTTGTATGTTTATGTAATTTTCCTTTTATATATAATGTAATTTTATGTGCTTTATATAGATAAACACGTCGAACAGAAAGGTATAGGAAAAAGTCTAAAAGGTATATATGGTCAATACTTTGGTATGATTTTTAATACAATAGATGTCATAAGTTCACTGTTATCTTAAGTGTTACGTTGTGATGAAGTGGATAAGGCCACTTTTTTCTGTCGTTTCAAAACCTTATTTCTCTTCCTTGTTAGGTGGAGAATGAAACGGATTCTTCATTGATCAACAACAAGGCAACTTGGCTCCATGCTAATCCATCAGTCTTGCATTGAAACGGAAATTTTTGATAATAGATTAGCTCCCAGATAGAAGGTGGAGTAGCCTCTTTTGAAATTTAAGTAATCATCCTGCCCTCTGCATGCAATCATGAATTGTTTCCTATTGTCCATCCAGATATAGCGTCTCTGAAACTTTTCTGCCCCAACTGTGGCCCTATCTTGCTTTTCTTCTGTGAGCTTGTCTTCTTGCTCCCTCCTGGCAAGCTTCTGTTGTTCATTTTCCTTCATGCTTCCCGATTTGTATTTGATCTCTTACTCCCCAGTCCCAACCCCTGTTTCCTGCATGCACCCATTGCACCTCTGCAGTCTCTCTCACACAAAGCCACATCCTCAGGGAAGAAGAGAAATTAAAAATTAAAGAAGTGCTCTTCTCCATCAGTTGTTTGGCAGGTAGTTGAATTAATTGGAGACAGCTGTGTCACAAAAGGATTGCGGTTTCAATGTCTGTCTTGGTGGAAATGGTAGGTGGCCGGAGCTGTGCACTAGGCTTGCCGGATGATGGTTGTCTCCTACCTTCATATGATTGTGTTATTGTTTTACTCCTATGTGAAATTTTATCACCTATGTTTGTACTTAACAGCCACCTGTGGAGCGATCACTGATCAATCACCCCCTTCCCCCACCCCCCCTTAAATCAACAACATTAAGCAGGTGAAATTGCATATCATTCCGTGAGGTAAAAAGGAAACTGGCTATGATAGTATTAGCCCTTGTGGTTATTCTTGAAATTTGTAGCCAACAACATGCATAGAAAGAACTTCATAAGAATTTATATAATTAGAAATTTCGAAGCAGTACACCTTGTTCCTGTATTTAGTCAATTACCATAATTTTTGATAGCCTTTGAGCAATCTATTTACAATTATTGTAGTAATTTACAGAAAAAACTCAGAATCAGCTTATCCAGCATTTGAAATAAGTAGCTTACAACTCTGGAAGGAGTGGTCTGGCTCAAAAGTACTCCACAGGGTTGAGATCAATTGGTTATACCAGGACTCTTGAGATGATGGCATGACTTTCAACCTAAGCAACAAAATAGCTTCCCTCTTCTCCCCTGTCTTTCATTGTTTAGATTTATCCCTGATGGCTTTGGAGGGCAAGCTCTTGCCAACCTCTTTGCTGCACATGGAAAAAGTGCAAATTATCAAAGTTTGCAAGTTGTCTGGAGCATAAGGGAAGCAAGCTTGCTCATGCTTAGGTTAGTGTTTCCATGTACGTACAGGAGAATGCCTAACTGACTGAGCACACTATAAATCAACAAGGAACCAGATGCCTAGCGGTTAAAAGTTCTTCCGTTATTACATCAGACAAAATCCATCAATTATTTATTTATGCTGTCTACACAATTTGTATCAGATACAAGATGAAGCTGGTCTCATGCATTGGCCTCAATGAGATGGCTTTGTTTCCATCTACTCTGAACAAGGTGAAAGACAAATACCTATTTCGTAGAACAGCTCATTGACATTCTGTGCACTCTTTGCGGATGTTTCTATGAAAAACATTCCATTTTCTTGAGCAAATTGTTCTCCATCCTGCAAATTAATAAAAGCGAAGGAAAAATGAACTGAAGTGTGTCCTTAGCAAATTCAGATAAAGAATACTATGATTATAAAGGTGATGACTATTATCAAAACAAAGTTATTTTTGATTCTGGGTTCATATAGATAGCGTAAATATAGACAGAGGTCATCTTTGTAGAGCACTATGATGGGAATTTGTTTAGAAAGAATTTCCAGTCACTGAGGTAGTGTATTTAGCCTGGTATGAAAATTGCTAGTTGGATGAGCATCTGAGCATTAAGAACATATGAATATATGTGTGTGTGTGTGTGCTACTCCCAAAATAGAAAGGAAAGCATGTTGAAAATACCTCATTTTCAACCTCTCTCTTAGAGTCCAAGTCTGACTTGTTTGCCACCAGTGCCATCACTAAATTTGGATTTCCTTAGAGATAGTAAGATCACGTTAGGATAATTAGCATTGGATTTATAGCTAAACAATCTCCATAACCAAAAACCATTGCAGGCTTGAATAATATCTATAGAGGTCACGCAGTAGATATAGCATAGATTGAAATCACTATCATAGAGTAAATATATAGACTCAGAAATTTGGAGTCTGTCAGAGTAGATACAATCTGTGCCTTTTAAACTAAAAGATACTTAATCAGCATCAAGCTGTTCAGTTTATGATGGAAAGCAGATAATCATGACGATGCAAACTACATTGTTCTGCTTTGCATATGATATATACAAGTAGAAACCAAATGCAGTTATTGAGGCACTAAAATTAAATCTTACAGCTAAGTCATGTCATACTTGTGCAGCAGAAATAGCAACAGAATCTCAGACTTCCATACCAGTCCCTCGAGAAAAAAGTATATTCAGGAGGGAAAGAAATCTAGTGGCTTCCTTTTTCTTTTTAAGGAGGACCTGGAGGAAATGCACTTAACAACTAGAACTGAATAGAAAGGTATCATCAGTTTATACAATCACATAATTCAGTAAAAATATACAGTTTTGACATTCTCACCTTGCCTTTGCAATTCCTGAACCCATTTCTTTGCTCGTACAAACGTATCCTAAAAAGGGAAAACAAAAACCCAGAGATATGTCACTCAAATATATATTTCAGGAGTCAACAAGATGGCTTTGCAATAATATTCCATTCTATTGAAACGGTCATATAACAATCACTTTCCCAGCAGCCCCAGGCTACCTAAACAGGCCATATACTTAATTTTACATTACACAATAACATATTGCATTGCTTCAGCAACAAGCTTATTCAAGAACTTAGCAAAGAAACGATGCATTCCATTAGAGAGAGAAAGAGAAGAACATTGAGGGTTCTGAAAACAAATATCTTGCCAAGTGCGAGAAATCTGACAGAAAAAAATGGTTGAAGGAAAGGGCAGGCAGGGGAGGAGAGGGGCTTGAGCTTGTTGAATTCGTTTAAAATAAGCGAATAATTTCTCATCACATTCTACATCTTCTAGCTAAAATGATTGATATGTTTCATTTTGGCTACCTTTCCTTGCTGTCAATAGGAAAAATAAGAAGAAACCTAGGACTCACAGTCTCATCAAGTTGCCATGATTGGTTCAATCAAATTCCCATCAGTTGCAACAGATAGTTTTTAATGACTAATGCAGGAAACACTTTTAATTAGCAATGTGGTTGAGAAGAACTTCAATTTGATTTATAGCAGCATTCCTGATATAATCAATATCATTACTTAATCTAACCATGCTATTTTAACAAACTGCATGGAATTGCATAAAAATCAATAAGCAATTACCGTGCTTGAAATGTCATAAACAACAACAGCTGCCGCTGCACCTCGATAATACATAGGAGCTAGACTATGGTATCGTTCTTGTCCCGCTGTATCCCAAATGTCAAACTTTACGGTGGCTTCAGTTACTGATAATATCTGAGTGAAAAAGGCTGCTCCGATTGTTGGCTCCTAAATGTAAACAAAATTTAAGTGCCTTAACTACAATGATACATATTGAGGAGACAAAATATATAGCATAAAGAAGAGAAGAACAAGGACCTGGTGATCAAAAAACTGGCCTTTGACAAATCTTAGTACCAAGCTGGTTTTGCCGGTTCCCATGTCCCCAAGAAGCACCTGCAAGGCAAATCCGTGAAATTTATCTCCTCACTGAGATTCTCCCTGGATATACAATTTGTCGCAGAGATCATTAACCCAAAGAGGTTTTCCATTTATGTCCATGTTAATATTTATGGGTTCAGTGAATGGGTGAATGCACTTCAATGGCCTGGTTCTAAAATTGTAACTTTCAATCTCCATGAAGTATCCCAATTTGCCTCAAAATATAATATTTTGGGAACAAATCTACAAAGTCATGCTTGGTATAGACCATCTTCAGAGGCAATACTACAAAATGCAGCACACTGATAAGGCCTAAGATCATAACCTACTCCAGTCTCCAGTCCAATCTGTCTTAACATTTACAAGCTTACAGCATCATCAAATATCATTCTTTTCAGAATCAATCACTAAAATTCGCATACGCAGCTTATTTGTGCGACTTTCAGGGACTACAAGCAAGGGAAAAACAACAAAGAAACACTACACTCTGGCAAACGAGATCAAGAAGACGTGCGTCTGATCGGCAAGAAAAGAAAAGCCAAAAACAGGTTGACCCCATTATGAAATATAAAAAACAAATAAAAAGAGAAGGGTAAGACATACCCACCAGCTTGGCTTGTATGATCTTGTTACCAGGTCTTGCCATTGTACACTTTAGATCAATTGCAAAAGTTGAGAGATATCAACTTTCCTGGAAAACACATAGAAAGGGAAGGAAAGTTTTAGTCTGAACAGTTGAAAAAAACAAGGAAGCAAAACCATGTATTTTTTTTTAGCAAGAAACATTGGATGAGAACGGTAGGTTAGAGAGTTTGTATTCGTTTGTGTTAATAGTTTGATCAGCAACTTTGACTGGTAGTTAAATCCAATTTCCATTCTTCGTTGCACTGCTAGCTTAACCAAGGCTCCACCGCATCAAGAGTTTCTAGGATGTATAGTGGGACCCATAAAACTTTTCTATTGTTGCATGCTTGATCTATATCATCATGTCACATGTCACGCCTATGTCTATATATTCAACGTTCACCAAATAATAATAATAATAATAATAATAATTTTGCTCATGTAACTCTTGAAAATATATTAGATAAATTATACTTAGGCACTTGCGATTTCCGAGTTTCTCCATAACACATTAGATAGTGATTAAATCTCGATTTTAAAAAGGTTAAAACGTTAAACTTATCTATCAAAATTGTTAAATTATCTTCTGTTCAAAAAATGAATTTAAATTTAAATTTAAAGATATGCTTTCATACTATTTTTAATTAAATTAATGGTGTACTCTATATTGAGAATGAATCTAAATCACAAAATGTTAATTATGTAAAAACAAAAAAAAACAACTAAGTGTGAACTTTGTTATTGAAGTTACACAACTTGATTTTGGAGAGTGAATTGAAAGCACATAACATAGGATGGAAGCCTTGGTTTTTGACCTTATGGATGTCATTGTTAAGAAAACGAATTAATGGTTTTTAGCTTTCAAAGACACATGTTAGGCAAGTTAACAGGGAAAATATTTGTTAGTTTTTAAGTTTTTTAATATAAATATAGTATTTAATAAACATATACTTGCATTTTATAAATACTCGATTAACATTTTAAGTTACTATTTGAAATGGTTTCGGATTATCTTAGACACTACTAGTTAAATACTCAATTATGTTAATTTTAAAATAATTGTTATATATTATTAATGAAAATTGAATTAATAAATTATAATTAGTTTATAAAAAAATGAAACTTTAAAGTATTTTATATTAATCACAAAAACTTTATAAAACAAAATATTATATAAAATTAAAATTTAATATTAAAATGATCGCATGTAATTTGATTCGAATAGTGGGCAGTTTAAAATGTTTGTGATGAAGTCGTGATGGATAGTAATCGGGCCTTAATTATAAAATATTGTAATCTTACGTAATCCATAAAATACGGGATTATGTTCCTATTAATCACACGCGTGGATATGACACGTAGATGAATGCACTTTGAAAAGTGGATGGGGATCTGCGGAGACGCACCCAGACCAGACTGGGGTAGATGAGGGAGTCTCTGTTTGGTCTTTTTAGGAACCACTCAGGGACCTTGACTGCAGATACTCTTTTTTAGAATCTGGACTGGACCTTGGCGACCCAGGTCGATCATTTCAAAGCCGAGGTCAGAAACCTCCTTCTCTTCGTATGACTGACAAGAAGGACTGTGGTGTGCACTCATCTTTGATGATATTAGCAAAGCATTATCAAGTTGCGCCAGGCTTGGCCCAACACAAAAGAAGCAATAATTCCATTAACCTTTAAACAAACAAGTTAGGGCTAAGCATGTTCAGAGCTAAGAAGATATTACGCTTTGAATCTAGAACCTGCTGGAAAGGAGATAAAAGTCCTAGAGACTTCTGCTTTACACCTGTATTCGTCAGCGATGCCTTCATAACGAAGGAAGGGAGGATTCTTGAATTTGAAGGCTAATTATTTACGCAACGTTGCGTGCATGCAAAGAGCCACCCAAAACAGGAATAACTCGAAAAAAAGGCTCGTAATTCCCATTTTACCTCCACCAGAAGAAAACAAAAACCCCCAGTTCCTTCCGCTAGGAGCAAGAACATAGTGTTTTTTCTCTCTTTCTTTTATAAAATAGTTTGGAGTGGATTCTGGGATACTTAAGCTTTTGGTCTGCAATAACCAGTCAGAAGAAAAACAAAAGCAAATGGCCGAATCGATTGTTTGTGCAGTGCTGGAGAAGTTGGGTTCCTTGATATCCGACGAGATAAAACAGAACGTTGGGCTCGCCATGGGTCTTGAAGAAGGAATCCAAAAAATGACCACCAATTTCGAGGACATCAAATCAGTTCTTCAAGATGCAGAAACGAAACAGGTACGAGGTAGTCCATGGACCCTCTATTTTGTCAAATATGGGGCCCCTTTGATTACTTTTCCTATCCTCCATCAATTACCGTCCCCGCACTGGAAGCAAAAACCCAAAAAAAGGAAAAAGCTTTGATTTTGAAATCTAATTTGGTCATCGCCCTCCGATGTCAGATGACCTTTTTAGGAGATTTCCTAAATTTGGATTTTTTCTTGCAAAAAAAAAAAAAGAATTATTGAATTTGAAATCTTGGGTTTGAATAAATCTAGGGTCTGAAAAAACAATAGTGTTAGAGTTGAGGACAAGTCCCAAACCGATTCGAAATCTTAAAAATTGGGAGCTTTTAGATAACTTACTAAAATAATTCCCAAAGAAAGTAAAGTAATCCTTGGAGGATAAAATCCTTATCATGATCACATACGATAAGATGCCTTCTCTTTAGAATGCTTAAGTCCCAAGATAGTCCGATTATTCCATTTCAGACTAAAATTATTGGAATGTATAAAATTGCGCATCTATCCTTGTTACTATATGTCTTATCTTTAGCTTCAACAGGTGAAGGATGCCAACGTGAGACATTGGTTAAAGAAACTCAAAGAGGTAGCCTATGATGTTGATGATGTGTTGGATGAGTGGAATACTGCAAAACTCAAATCACAAATTGAGAAACAAGTGAAAGACGTCGACAGTGTGCCCTTGCTAAAGAAGATACGCAATTCTATCTCTTCTTTTACCTCTCAAAGTATTATATTCTATAATATTGCTGGAAAGATAAGAGACTTGAATGAACAACTTGATTGTATAGCTACTGACAAAGATAGGTATAATTTTGAGTTAGAGAAGGCTGTTGAAGAACCCAATAGGGAAATAACTGCCTCTTTCATAGATGAAGACGAGGTCTATGGTAGGTGTCAAGAGACAAAAATTCTAGTGAACATGTTGGTCGGAGAGAAAAGTTATGGAGGAGAGTCGAGCCTCCATGTCATTTCTATAGTAGGGATGGGTGGAATCGGAAAAACCACTCTTGCTCAACTGGTTTACAATCACAATGAAGTTGAATGTCATTTTGACAAGAGAATATGGATATGCGTCTCAGACCCCTTTGATGAGATAAGGATTGCCAAAGAGATCCTCGAAGCATTTAAAGGTGAAACTCCAAATATGGTTGGAAAGGATAACATTTTGCGGCAAATTCATAGTTATGTTTTGGAGAAGAAAATACTCCTTGTGTTGGATGATGTGTGGATTGAAGATGCAACAAAATGGGAACAATTGAAAAATTCCCTCAAGTATTGCTCTCTAGGGAGTAGAATTTTGATAACCACTCGGAAGAACAAAGTTGCAATGATTATGGGAACAACAACCGAAAACTTATTTCCATTACAAACCTTGTCTCAAGAGGAATGTTGGTCATTACTTTGCCATAGAGCATTCTATGGGAGGACAAGAGAGGAGTGTGAAA
Organism: Theobroma umbraticum; assembly: GCF_002168275.2. Taxonomy (NCBI): domain Eukaryota; kingdom Viridiplantae; phylum Streptophyta; class Magnoliopsida; order Malvales; family Malvaceae; genus Theobroma; species Theobroma umbraticum. The sequence goes on from NW_018397275.1 coordinate 383,743, forward strand.
ATTTAGAAGATATCAGCAAGAAAATTGCAGTAAAGTGTCAGGGCTTGCCACTTGCTGCAAAGATTCTAGGTGGTCTGTTGCGGTTCAAAAGATCTAGACAGCAATGGCAAAGTGTCTTGGACTGCGAAATATTGAACCTTGAAGAGGCTGAACGAGATCTTTTCCCTCCCTTATTTTTGAGCTATTATGAGTTACCTTTGGCTCTTAAACAGTGCATTTCATATTGTGCTGTTTTTCCGAAGGGAAAGATCTTAAACAAAGATGAATTGATCAAGTTGTGGATGGCGCAAGGGTACCTAAAAGGAGCACAGTGCAAAGAGATGGAGACTGTTGGGGAGGAATATTTTGATGAGCTAATGATGCGTTCTTTTTTTCAAGATTTTAAAAGGGTGATTGAACTTGATAGTGGGATTCTGGAATGCAAAATGCATGCTATAGTACATGATTTTGTTCAACTTTTAACGAAAACTGAATGTTTGATACTAGTAAATGATGATTTTGAAGAGTCAAGAGTAGATGCTCTTGGTGAAAAGGCTCGTCATGTGACCTTGATCCGTAGAGAAGCTATCCCAAGTGACCCTAATATTAACTATTTCAAAAAGTTGCGTACCCTCTTTATTGACTCAAGCTATCATGATACTTCATCACTAAGCACATATTTGCCCAAGTTGTTTGGTCAATTGAATTGCCTAAGGACATTAAATTTGAGCAACAGTATGTTTGGAAATTCAATTAAAGAACTTCCTGATCAAATAGGAAAATTGGTTCATTTGAGGTACCTTGACTTGAAACATAATAGAAAATTGAAAAAATTACCTGAATCAGTGTGTGAGTTATGTAATTTACAAACCTTAAACCTCACATGGTGTAATAGTCTTAAAGAATTGCCATGCGGAATTGGAAAACTAATCAACTTGAGGCATCTTGAGAATGAGAAGACAGACTTGAGCTTGACGGCAATGCCAAAAGGGATTGGGAGATTGACATGCCTGCAGACATTAAGGGTGTTCGTGGCAACGGATGGTGGCATTAATGGCAAAGCATCTACCCTTGGAGATCTTAGAAACTTAATGCATCTTCAAGGACATCTTAAGATAAGTGGATTGGGAGTTGTGTGTGATGTGACTGAAGCTAAGAAAGCGGAGCTTCAAAGCAAGAAAGGCCTCCGTGGTTTGATACTGGATTTTACTGATTCCAAAGGGTTGATGTCAAACAGGTTGCCGAGAAGAGATGATGAAAGACTTCTTGAAGCTTTGCAACCACCTCTTTCCTTGGAAAAATTAGAGATATGGGGCTACAGTAGCACCTCCAGTTTCCCCAACTGGATGATGGGCTTGACCAAGCTGAGGCATGTTTCACTAGGTTTTTGCTTTCATTTGAACTGTTTGCCTCCTTTGGGAAAATTACCATCCCTTGAATCACTCTATCTAGGGGAAATGAGAAGAGTGGAAAAAGTGGGAGTTGAATTTTTAGGAGTAGAAGGAGAAGGGATATTACCATTTTCTTCATCGTCAGAATCTTCTTCATCATCTATTATTGCCTTTCCTAGTTTAAAACATCTCGAATTTCGTGATATGGAAGAGTGGGATTGTTGGATCTCATTTACTAGCACAGGAGCAGATCATATTAGTATTATGCCTCGCCTTTGTTCTCTAACAATTGATTCCTGCCCCAAGTTAAGGGCACTGCCATGGTACATTTTGCAGAATACAAGCCTAGAGCAATTGGATATAAGCCAGAGTCCTTTTCTTTCAGAACGTTGCAGAAAGGAGACGGGGGAGGATTGGCTCAATATCTCTCACATCCCTAGCATCATAATTGATGGTCTATCCATGCAAGTAAACTGCTCTTCTTTTGAAGAGTTTGGAGTATTGCAATTGCAACCACTACACAGGTATTCTTATATTTTATTTATTAGTATCTGTCCAATTTCAAGCACATTGGCAAATCATTTGTCTAAATATTTCCCTATTTCGGAAAACAGTACTCCCGAAATCAACATGTGATAAGGATCTACATTTTTCTGTAATAATAGCCTTACACACTCCTTTGTAGCCTCCATTAAATATTTTTTTCTCATGGTTGTATCTTAGAGATGAAGAAGATTTTCAGCTAATATAAAATTAGTTTTTCACACAGCTTTCTAGCAAAAATGTATCAAGCAGTGGTACATCGATGCCGTTGTATCTTTGGCTTAACTAATTCTCTCCTGCTATTTGCTTGCTTTTCAGCTCTTTGTTAAGTTCGAACGATTTCCTCAAAGTGTTTGAACAAAATTGATGTTTTATCAGAGGTATGAACTATAATTATCTTTATTTCCTTTGTTATCTTTACATTCATAAAATTGTTGAAGTATGTAATCTTTGTTTAACCTTTTCTTTTTCATCTTAGCAAGCAACTTCTTGTTGGTTTCTAGCCAGAACATCTAATGATTAAAGGCTATATATGTAGCAGGTATCTTTTGTTTCAAGGCGCCTATATAAAATTATTGGAATACATGCAATAGCATCCATTAACCATTGGTGTTTAAGCTAGCGTTTGGAGTTCATTTGACATCTTGGTTTATACCTACGATTTCAAGTCACTTGAAGAGAGATTTCCCCAGCATAGAACTTTCCGGAGATGCATGGAACATAGACTAGGTAATCAATTTTTTTTTTTTAAATGTTAATTAGTAATACAATGATGCTTTTTAACAATTTGCCATTGATGTTATGAACATAGGAATTGGCTCTTAAGGCAAGTAAGATGGGATGACGTTGCCAAAGAAGTAATGGGACTACAGCATATTGTGCTTCTTTGTTCTTCAAGATTTTGCTTGATACTAGTAGATTGAGAAGTCACTTAGACGATTACTATGGACAGGAGTTATCAGACACCAATCCTCCATTTTGGAATTGGTTTTTCCTTAATCTCATCCAATTGCAACTCTTTTATTGTATATATTTCCTTTAATTACTATGAAGGAGCAGAGTTATATGTTTCAATTCTTTCTTGGAATAGATATGGGAGGCACAAGGGAAGAGTGGGGATTCCAATGTTAGGTCAAACTGGAATTTTGTAATTAACACCACATACATTACATTCTCATGTAATATTTTTTTTTATTTTAATCAATTTTTTTCATGTTTATCAAAGATTATAATGTCATTTTTTTAACAATCATATTTTCAATAACTATATTTTCAGTAAAATATCAAATATCAGTTTAAGATAAATTAAGAGTCTTGTCGTTAAACTATTAAAATTAAAAACTCGAATATGAGATATATTTGCAATTGTAGTACAACATTTGAATTGGAAAATTAGAAAAAGGAAAAATCTTTGTACGGATTATCTACTTGTGGAGCCCTGTTGTATCTCATAACAAGTTTAAGCCAAGTTTTGGCCTAAGTGATAGATGAAACTAAGTTACAGCTTGCGTTGATATTAAACTTTGTATATTTATAAACAGTTACTCTTTCAGAAAAGCAGTAACAAGGAAAAGAAAAGTTCTACCAACCATGTCAAAGAGCTTGACAAAGACATGGAAAGATGAAGCTACATTAAAACTTTTATATAATTAAAATGATATAGTTCCTAGCTTAAATATTCAGCCACCAAAATCCTCCAATTACCTTGCTGCAATACGTAACTAGTCATTCACATGGTTTCTGATTACTATTTCCTATCTCATGACAGAAACCAAATATTTTCTTTTGACCCAAAAGAGAAAAAACAAAAATTTCACGATTGCTACACTCCAAAGCAAACCCAATAAAGAGTAAGCAAACAACAGACCCACCTCCCTCTAAACGTACATACTCTTCCCTTGCACACACACTCCTAAGTCCCAAGTCCTGACATTTCTCTCACAAGCCAATGGTTTTCTCAAAACTTGAAAAACCATCACCACCGGAAGAACCATCGTCTCTATCCCACTACTTCACTGCTTTTCTACCATCCCAACCTCCCAATCAAAACTACGTAGTTTCTACGGCCCGGCACTCTGTTGGTGCGGCTGTCGGATGCTATGCATGGCTTTCTTGGTGTTGTTAGCTTTCTGGCCGTCTCACCCTGAAGTAAAGATTGTAAGGATGCATGTAAACCGCATGCAAATGCATACCATAGCTATCATAGCGCTAGTCTTTGTTGGTAACTTTGAAAGTGAGGAATTCGGATGTGTATTCCATGGACTTTACCAGCTTGGATATGGCCGTTGGGTACAGAGGGAAGATGCTGGGGCACGTGACATCGGAACATGGTCACGTGAGGGCGTGGGGTTCGTCTTACTTGCAGGCAGAGCTGGAGCTTAATGGGGTTGAGGTGTTGTCCGACGTCGTGTACATGTTGGAGGACTTGACTAGGGGAACTGTCCCGTTTGATACTATTACGGAGGTTGCAGGCTGGCTTGGTCTGTCCTTGTTTAAGTTCCCTTTGAAGGTAAAAAGCCAAAACTTTTCTCCTTTTTATTGTTATATTTGCTTTCTTAATTAGACCTTCTGATTTGTCTAGACCTGTTTTTGTATTTATTAAGATTTATCTTCTTGGGGTTTGTTCTGCTATTTTACACAATTTTATTTTAGTTAATTTATTATTGGTTTAAAGACCGACTATATTAAGGTTGAAGCTTATGTGGGTTCTTGTAATTAATGTTGATAGCGTCTCTTCGAAGTACTAAAACGAGTTGGTGCTGGTTCCCTTGCTTGTAATCTTTAGCTAAATTAAGCTTGAAGGTTTGTTTTTGTCACGTTGATTGCCATACTGAATTTGTTTTCTGGGAAAATTTCAATTGAGGCTAACCATCAACGCTGATTTATGCCAACTAACCATTGCCTAAACTCTAAGCAAAATCTGTTGCTTAGTGGTTTTCATCTTGAATTCTTCATTCTTGAACTTTGATGATTAGTCTTTCGAATCAAGGCTATGTGACTAATTAGTCTACATTTCTCAAAATGTTTGTTGCTTCAAGGAGATTTGTTAACCCTATCCTGTGGGATTAATCTACTAGCTAGTGTGACGAGGAAAGGTCCACTCCTCCCACATCGGGCAGGAACGGGTAGGTCCTGGGCTATAAGAAGCGGGGTGCTGCAACCCTGTGACAACCGGTTTTCATGGGAGAGGGTAATGACCCCGTGACAAAGTGGTATCAGAGCGGACCTGTTACTTCGTCCGACTCACACCAAGCGCCTGGGTCCGGGAAAGGCGGAGAAGGGTAGGCAGGGTGGCCGGCGGCGCAGCGGTGCGCCGACAACGGGGACGTTGTCGAATCGGGTGGGTGAGGGTGTGACGAGGAAAGGTCCACTCTCCCACATCGGGCAGGAACGGGTAGGTCCTGGGCTATAAGAAGCGGGGTGCTGCACACCTGTGACAACCGGTTTTCATGGGAGAGGGTAATGACCCCGTGACACTAGCACGTTGCAACTTACTCTGCTTGCAGAGTGAGTTTATTTATTTTCTATATATAAGTGATTGAGGGAATTTAGTCTCACAGTTCCCCTTTCAGAAGAAACTTATTGATATGGAAGTCATTGGTTAAAGAGCTCATGTAATAACCTCTGTTAAATGAGCATCTAGAGTTGTACTGTTAACATTCCATTTTGACCGCAAGATGTATGGTCCTAAGTTTTGGGAGTTGAAACAAACATAAACATAAAGAAGATTCATGATTTCTTGTTTTTGTGTTGAAATGCTGACATGCTATGTTATCTCAGATGTTCTATACAGACTGCTTCGGCCTTTTAATGATTTTGAGTACATTTTGAATGTGCATTTTTGGGTTCAATCAGTTACTTTTTTTGTGTTGCTTCTCATGACAAGTTTGCAATTGAACAACCTCAATTCAATACTCAAACCTTTGCGCAGAGAAATACAATGAAATGGAAGCATTAATGTCATAGTCTAAGGTTTGTTGCTTTTGCATTCTCTTTTCATTACAACACCTTATTTTTCAAAATGAATTGTCTTCTGTGTCATGATTTTAGATTGTCTTTATTGTAATTGTTCTACAGACAAGAGTCTCATGCGAGATTGTGGTAAATAGAACCAATCACACTCTCATCCACCAAAATTGTTAACCGCTGATAAGGATGCATCAACAAGTTAAGTTGCTTTTCTTCTAAGTCGTAACCAAACTTTTCCTGTTTATATCACAGAAAGCATAATTCATCTCTAGAGCTTATGCACTAAATCCCTGACATCCATTAAAACGAGTCATGACTGCAGCCTTCAAACTGAAACGTCTACCATTTTTAGACTGCAAATGACACACATTTCAATTGTTTCTTGGAATTCAATACTTGAAAGGTAGCTGCTAGCCAGCTAGGAGCCACTACCCACTACCATTGCAATTACAGGGCAATTGTGGGTCAGATAACTGGTCGAGCATGTCTTGTTTAAGATGGTCTGCAAGTAGTTTATGTCTGGAATAGAGTATTCTATTGATTTGCTAAATTGTTTTAATATGTTTAGAAATGAAGTTGCAAGCGCTAGATATGACCTCGAGTGTGGTTGTTTGCATGAAATGCAGCAAAGCTGAAAGATTCACCGGTATCCCAGACCTGTGTTTGTAAACATTGAAACGGGTTTGGGGATTGTAAAGTTTGATACGTGTGCAGCGTATCATGATCTATTGTAATCTAGCAAATCTTGTTTCGATCATACTGGATGCATTGATTAATCTGTATAAAGTGGATCTTCCTATCAGCTTATGACTAGTTAAGAGTATAATATATTCCCATTTATGCCAGAAGTTATATATTTCTTGTGTAAAACTGCAAGGAAAATCTTCTTGGTGTACAAATTCAATCAAACCATATATTTAATATTCCTTTTCAAACTATATTTCCATAGAAACCTATTAGCCATTACGGCCCCTGTAAATTAAAATTTTGGAACATCCCTCTTCTGAGCTAATTTTTTTTTAGTCTCATAAGAGACTCAAATTAATAACTACTTGTAAATATTCGAACCGTTTCCCTACATGATCACCCTATTTATATTAAACCCTAAGACTTTCCTTTTGTGCACACCCATGCTGTCCACCTTTTTGGCTAGTTATGCGGTCCACGCTTTGACCCATTGGACTCACATTTTTATCTCACAAAACATCTTACAAGTTGAAAGTCGTGTGAACTCTTATATGTCTAGTATCACTTTAGTACTAGTTGATGTGAGATTCATGAGCTTTTCATTGATGTAGGACTTATAGTTCTGTTTGCTGAGGATATAACTCTGCAATGTGGGATTAATAATATCCACACTAAGACTATATCGTTGAGATAATGCCTCTAGCGAGTAGAGTCACAAAGTCCCACATTGAAGATGTCATGGTTTTAGAGAAAGAAGCCATGAATCCCACATCGGCTTTATACTAGAATGATATTGGGCATATGTTCACATCACCTTCAACTTGTAAGGTGTCTTTTGTGAGACAAAATCGTAAGGCTAGCGAGCCAGAATAAACAATATCTCACAGGATTGTTGTGGACCTTGACACAAACTACTAGCAAAGCAAATTGCTAAACCAACTAAAGGATCCAAAAAACTTGTATGGCACATATGTCTTGTTCCTTTTCATGTACTAAAATGAATTTTAAAGTTTTAAGTTTGATCTATGGATAAGAAAAGTGTTTAGGGAGCTTTTTTTTAAAATACGGCAACAAATACAAATTTCCAAATTGGTTTTCCCATTGGTGGAACTGGTTTGGACCCCTAAGAGAAATCCTTCCACCAAAAATTGAGGAAATTTATGAAAAATTTTCAAAATGTTTCAAACCAAAAGAAGATCAAGCAACTTTGCATACATCAATACACTTCTTCTCAAAATTAACAATCTCATGGATCACTTCCTGGGATTATGCTTATGATAATGATATTCATACTGGTGCCCCTATAGTCATCAGAATATTCAAAACCAAGTGGTGGTAGGTGTCTTTGGGGAGTGTCTTCTACTCTTAGTTCTGAGTATTGACTTTCTAATGTTTCAAGTCTACTGTCAATTTCTTGCAAAAACTGGGTTTTTGGTTGTTGGTAATTACTTGGAATTTCAAAAGGTATGAAAGTAGGTTTTGAGTCTCTGTGTTGGTTTATCGTTGAGGTATTAGATATTTGTTGGAAATTTGTTGGATACTGTAATTTTGTGTCAATTGATTCTAGTTGTTCTGATATGGAATGTAAATTTAAATTTGTAAAGTTATTCTGTTCTACTATCATTTTGACATCTTTTGGGGTAATAGATTCTCCTGAGTCGTGTGATCTCATTCGTAAATATAAGTAGGCACTCTCCTATTCGTTAGCTCCTTTATCATTCTCTTTCGTTGATTTATGTTACGTGATAAATTTGTGACCCTTAAATGTGAGGGAGAGTATTAGACTAATGATAAAAGAAATCTATATTAGATAAATTAGGAGTATTTTGGTTTTAAGTTGGATATAATCTTAAAAATTCAGCACAGTATTAGAGTTCATTAGTTGGCTTTTTCGTTGATTCATGTCATGTGATAGATTTATGGTTTTTGCATAAAGGAGACTCTTAAAGTGATGGTAATAAAAAAAATCCCAAGTCTATTAAATTAGGCATATGTTGGGTATATAATATAACAAGAATATCATCACTTATTACTAATTGATTTTAGATTGAATATTTGTCCTAAAAATTTAATACAATATTAAAAAAGGCATTGCCTTGTTTATTATTGGCACTTCCATTAGTCTCTTTTCTGTTTGTCTCATGCATGTGATACGTCTGTACTACGTACACGTGAACAGAGGGAGAATATTAAAGTGGTGATAATCTTATATCTCTTAAATTTATTATATTTTAAATAAATATAACAAAGGCCTCTCTATTTATTATCACTTTAGATGCCCATCTAAAGCTTAACACATTAAGAGTTAAAAGTCAATTATTAAGGTAACCTTTTAGAGACTTACCAAAAGGTTAAAGACGCTGCTTCAATTACAAAGTAATTTTTTTATACATATTATGAAACACCTTTCATAAACACTTCTTTAGAAATCTAACTTTCTTCATGAGGTGACAAAGACTTAAAAATAATGATCAAATTCAAATTTAATATGGTTCATTTTAAATTCGACCAATTTGAGTTAGACTTTTAAATTATTAAAATTTATATCATGCGGGTTTAGATTATTAGGAATTAATTATTAGGATTTAAGTTATCTTAGATTCAAGTTAAAATTAATCGAATTAAATTTATACAGATTATTCATATTTGGATAATTTTGAATTAATTATTCAAATTGTCCAACTTAGATCATGTCGAATTTGAATCAAATAAGGCTAGTACCCAATAAATAAAATAGGTAGCATAACAAGAAACCTATAAATTCAAGGGTTGTACCAAGTAAAATGAAGAAAGGAACAACAAGCCCACCCTGTTTAGGCCTTGAATCCCAAACCTAAAAGCTGCAATAGTTTTAAGCCCTTGCATCCCATAATTAATTATTTCTTTTTCAAGATAGTATATTTTTTTTAGGATAATTAGCATTTTCATTAGTTATGAGTACATAATAAGTTTGAATAATGATTTGAAGAGAAGTAAAAACATTAAAATTCAATTCCAATCAATCTTGACAATTCAAATCAACCGAACTAATCCAATTGTCACTTTGCAGGGCAATGCATTAGTTGTTGGTCCTAAAGAGTGTGTTAGAGGGGGGTGAATAGCACTTTTGGAATGATAAGAGCCAATGGAGGGAATTTGAAAGTAAAAGTTTAAAATTTGTTGGAAGAATGATTTAAGTGTTAAGAGTTAAACGAAAGTAAACAAAAGACAATAATTTATAGTGGTTCGGTCCCTTTGACATTCATCTACTACCTTGATCTCTCAATCTAAGATTTCTAAGTTACTTCACTAAATTTAGTGAAATTCATAAGCTTCCACAAAGTTTTTACAATCACTTTTCACAGGTTCAACCACAACCTTTAACAATGATTTTTTCTGGGATCAACCAAAACTCAAACTAACTTTTCTAAAAGTAAGGTAGAACTTAGAATAACAACCAAGCTATCCCAAGCTTGATCATATCCCTTAGAGTGCCTCGCACATAAGTAATCAATGAATACAGATATAAAGATGTACCTATGGTCACTAGCTTGGTCTGAATGGTATAAGATGATGTGCTAAACTCTATTACAAAGATTTGAGTGAAATATAAAAAGGAGAGAGAGGATTTTTGCAATTCTTAATTCTCTTTGGTTCTTGGAAGCATCTCATAATCTTCTCAGTCATTGGAGATGTCTTTTATAGTTGAAAAATCAGCACTAATTGGTGTTTGACAATTTCAAACCATTGGAAACAGTTTAAAATCCTTTTCAGCCTGTAGTTTGTCTTTAAACATTCAAATTCAGATTTTTTGACAGTGAGCTTTTAGCTAACTAACCATACGTTTTAGTTAGTTAAGTTTTCTCTATCTCCTAGTTTGCTTTACTTTGTTAATTGGTTAAGAAAGACTTTAATCGACTAAAAGCTTACTATTTCTAAAGCAACTAGTTTCACCAACTTTTCTTTATTTGACTGATTCTTCTCTTAACTTATTAATGCTGATCTTTTATTGCCCTTAATTAGTCATGAGATATGTTATTCATGTGAAACTTCTTGAATTGTTCTTCACAAATTTGACTGCCTTCATGTTGGATCTTCACTTTTGTATTTTAACTAACTAACTCCCTTGGTTAACTGACTAAGAGGCTTCTGTTTGTAATTTATTTTGTGACCTTTTATTCTAAAGAATTTTGATGTTTTCTTTCAGATGATTATTTTATTACGTAACATACATTTTTATCTTGCACACTCAAGTAGTATAGTTAGACATTAATGAATAGAAATGTTTTGTTATCATCAAAAACTCATGGAGTCGACATCAACTACATCTGTAGATAGTTATGTTATAAATTATAGTAGTAGACCCAAAGGAACATTTAAAAACCTTACCATCACATGTAGCATAATTTTAGGATCAACTTATTAAAATACCCTCATAAAAAAATCAGATATGGTAAGTTAAATTAACCTTGAAATTTGATTTATTTTGAAAAATCATTCCATTATCAGGGGCATCATACGATTTGACTTTGAACATGTTCCTTCTGTATAAGTACCTTAGTGAATAGACCCAAAGGCTTTACACTCAAGCCAAAACAAGATCTAAAACCACATTTCCTATAGCTTTTCTTTCTCTATGAAACTCAACAAATGGAGCAACTCAGGCACCTAAGAGTTAAGATGGAGCCAATGTTAGAAAATTTGAGAAGAAGAATATTTTCAAAAGAAGAAAGTGTATGACTATGAGGGCGTGAATTGTCACTTTTCTCAAGGTATTTTTTCAACCTCTAGGATACAACAAAGTCCTTAGCACACTTATCAAAATTATGGAATGGGTAGTGTAAGAACGTTATTTATATAACAAACCAACGTATACGTCTTTCGATAAAAAAACTTGTTTCCTTTCATAATATGACTCTTCAAATAATACGAAAAGACTTATTTCTTTTCATAATTAACTCTTCAAATAGTTGTGTCCTTTCATAACACAATTATTCAATAATTATATCTAATAACCTTTCAAAAGTTATATTTTAATAACGTAATTATTTATAATTCTTGAGTCACAACTTTTCATTAATAAATCCAACATTAACAAACTATCTAACAATCTCCCACTAGTTTGAAATGTTAGGTTTTTTTATAATATATATTTATTTATTTTTTCCTTTTAAATAAACAAATATTATGCATACAATAAGATATCTCTCAGTTTGAACTGTCAATTAGTGAATACATCTCAAAACCCTAACGAAGTAGATGATTTTTGTAGATTGAACCTTAACTCCTAGTGTTAGAATTAAAGATACACCACACATAATATTCATTTATATTTATGTAAATGGTCATTCACTTTTAGCACCATAATGGCCATGTCTTATCTTGTCCATAATAAACATTTATAGGAGAATCTCCCAAATTCTTCTTGTTGAAGTGACACCACTCCTTATGCTTATGTAAGTGGAGTTTTTATTAATGTCCCCATTGCTCTAGACATTTTTCTTTCCATAATATAATATTCAAACTCTATTAAGAGTATAAACTTAACTTCTATACACAATGGACTGCATTATTTTGAAACAAGATTTTGAGGAATGGATTCTAATAGTGCTTCACAGACACATAACAATAACTAGTTTTTACCCATTGAACTTTGTAAGTAAAGGTTATTAATTAAAAGTTGGGTTCTCATTATTGGTGTCTAGTAGGGGTCTTAAACCCATTCCTTTTGTAGTACTACTTATCACATCCCTTGGTAAACCTTTGGTTAGAGGCTTTGCCAAATTACTTGCAGATTTAACTTATGTTATGGTAATCACCTCACTGAAGATTAATTATTTAATATAATTATGCCTTAAACTAATATGTCTAGATTTTTCATTATAAACATCACTATATGCTTTAGACATTGTAGCAACACTATCACAATATAAGGAAATGGTTGGCATCGGTTGTGGCCACAACTTTATATCTAATAACAAAATTTTCAACCATTCCACTTCCTTTCCTGCTACAGCTAAAGCTATAAACCTAGACTTCATTGTTGAATGTGATATGCAAGTTTGTTTCTTAGATGCTTAACTAATGGCACCACCTCCTAGTGTAAAAATCCAACCTAAAGTGGACTTATTATCATTTGTACTAGTAATTTAACTTGCATCAGAGTATCCTTCTAATACTCTTGGATAGTTTGAATAATGTAAGCTAATTTTTTTTGTTTTTTTAATATATCCAAGAACTTTCCTAATGGCTTTCTAATGAATTTTATTAAGCCTACTTGTAAATCTTGATAATTTGCATACTGTAAATGTAATATCTGGCCTAGTGCAACGCATAGCATACATAATACTTCCAATAGCACTAGCATATTCAAGTTGTGCAATTACTTGGTCATTATTCTCATGCATTTTCATACTTGAGTCATATGGAGTACTAAATTCGTTTATATTGATCAATTTCTCAATATAGTGACTTTGATTGATAATATAACCATTATTATGTTTCTTAACTTTAATACCCAAAATGGTATTAACTACATTCAAATCCTTCATTTTAAAGGTTGAATATTTGTTTGTTTCATTTGTGCTGATCATGTTATTACTAAATATTAGCATATCATCAACATAAAGACATATTATTGCTCCATAATCTTTGGTAAATTTTGAGTAGACATACTTGTTAGCTTCATTATGTTTAAAATTATAAGATAATATGGGTGAGTCAAATTTTTCATGCTTTAGTCCATAAAGTGATTTAACCAATTTACAAACTTTTCTCCCATTTCCAGTAAGTATAAAATCTTTTGATAGTTCCATGTATACTTTTTTCTTTAAATCACCATTTAAAAAGGTAATTTTAACATCGATTTGATGCATATGTAACTTATAGATCGAAGCTAATGTTATAAGTATTCTAATAGATGTTATTCTAGCTATTGGAGCACATATATCAAAATAGTCTATGCCTTCCTTTTGTTTGAAAACTTTAGCAACTAATCTTGCTTTAAAGGTTTGTACAAAACCATGGGTATTATATATTTTTTTTAAACACACATTTACATCCATTTGGTTTAGAACCTGAGGGTAAATCAACTAAGACCCATATATTATTAAACATTATTGTGTCCATTTCATCATTTACAATTTCTTTTCAAAACACTACATCTCTTGAAGACATGGCTTCACTAAAAGTTTTGGAGTCTTCATCTACACTTAGTAGAAGTGGTGTTTTATTTATTATTTTAGTTGTATCTCATTTAACTAGAAAAATAATTGAATCTAGAGAAATATAATCAGATTTAAATGTTTTTATTTTCTCAATCTTTATTTCTTCTGGGCTCAATAGATTCATTAATTTCATATTTTTTCACCAACTACTAGAGTCATTTCAACTTGCTTTTCTTTTTCAAAATTAATAGAATTGTAAATAAATTTATTTTCAAAGAAATCAACATGCATAGATTCAACTATAACATTAGAATTTAAATTAAGTAATCTATATACTTTTAAATTTTGTGCATAACCAAAAAAATACTTTTAATGCCTATAGGTCTTAATTTCGTCTTATGAGGATCTGTGACTTTATAATAAACTATACACCCCCACACTTTAAAATAATTCAAATTTGGTTTTCTACCATTATTCTATAATTCATATAATGTCATAAGTAATTTCTTTAAAGGAACTTTATTACTTATATGACATGTTGTTTAAAGTGCTTCTCCTCAAAGATTAAAAGGAGTCTTTACATTTACCAACATACCATTTACCATATCTACCAACATTTTATTTTTTCTTTAAGCTAATCCATTATGTTGAGGTGCATAAGGAGCTGTTCTTTGATGAATTATTTCATTTTCTTTACAAAATAGAGAAAACGAGTTTGAAAAATATTCTCCTCTTTTATTACTTCGAATAATTTTAATCTTTTTTTCTTTTTGATTTTCAACAATAGTTTTAAATTCTTTGAATTTGTCAAATGCTTCATCTTTTGTTTTCATTAAATAAACATGAGTGAAGCAAGAATAATCATCAATGAATGTATAAAATACCTTTTCCCTCCCCTTGTTAGTAAACAAATATCAAAATGTATAAGTTCTAATAATTCTAATTTTCTTTCAACTTTTGGAAAAGGTTTTTTTAGTCAATTTTGCCTTAATACAAATTTTACATTTGTCAAAATTATCTTTTTGACATGAAATATAACCATGTTTTGACATAAATTTTAAAGACTAAAAATTTAAACTACCTAGTCTAGCATGCCATAAATTAGAAGAATGCTCAACAGTATATGCAAAAGAATTATTCATTTCATTGATACTGAGTTTAAACATTTCATCATAGGAATATCTTTTTCCAACAAAAACAACATTTTTCGATACTACAACCTTATCGGATTCTAGTACAATCATAAAACCATTCTTACACAATAAATGTGCAAATACAAGTTTTTTTTTTTAAATTTCAAGAACATGGAATACATTAAGTAAAGTTAATTTTTGACCTGAGGTAAATTTTAACTCAACCGTTCATTTGCCAAGTACCTTAGCAGGATTATGGTTCCCCATTAGAATTTCTTCAAGTTTTTTAAGGTCTTCATAACTCTTGAACTGCCTTTCATCATTGCAAACATGAATAGTAGCACCAGAATCTAACCACCATTTTGAATGTTTTGTTACAGTAGCCATATTTATTTTGGTAACCATTCCAATATGTGCTTCAATCACCATCACAACAAGCTCTTTAACATCATATTCAACGAGGTTTACTTTGTTTCCAAAACCAAAAGCAACAATCTTGTTTTCAATATTTTCAAAATTTCTAAACTTGCACTCCTTGATAAAATATCTTTTTTTTCCATAATGATAATACATTTTATAACTTGAATAGTTCTTGGATTTCTTGAAGTCTATTTTTCGGATTCTATTTCTTTTTAATTTTCCCAAACCTTTTTCTTTTTCTTTGATGAAATTTATATTTGACCCATGAATGAGTACATCTCTAACACGATTTTTTACCTCAATATGCAAACGAGTTTAAAATTCTTCTATGGTAAAACTTTCTGGAGAGTACAAAATTTTCTTTCTATATCTATTCCCAAAAAGTGGAAGTTTGGATAGAATTACTCCCTCTTGAAGTGAGTCAGGAATTTTGATTTCCAGGTCGCTTAATTTAGAGGCCAGAATTCGTAACTCATGTACTTGATCCATAATTGGTTTGGTATCCGTCATGGTAAACTCAAAGTATCTCAATGCAAGAAATTTATCTGTACCTTATTTTCTCTTTTTTGTACGTTTCCTCAAGCAGTCTAATTTTTTTTTTTGCTAAAGTCTTATGTCTAAAGAGATCATATAATCAATCAGTGAGAGAATTGAGAATGTATCCAGGACATATAAACTCTTCATGCTTCCGTTTCTCCATGTTAACATCAGCAATGGTAGTGGTAGCAATTATTGTTGCAGCGATATTTTCAACAGATGTTGCTTTTATTGACATGATTTCTTTTGGATTTGATGGTTGAACTGTCTTAAGAATATAATAAATTTTTGATGTGGTTAATAGGAATATTATCTTATCCCTCCATCTAGTGAAATTTATTTCGTTGAATCTATTGAGTTTGATCACTTCCTGATTTTGGAAGTGAACTTTCACACTATAATCCAACCTAGTCTCCATCACGAAATAATTACAAAAAAGTTTTGAAAAGATACCTTAAGAATCTTAGAAAATTTGAGAAGAAGAAGAAAGAGTATGACTTTGAGGGCGTGAATTGTTACTTAAAGAATCTTTTTCAACCTCCAAGATACAATAAAGTCCTTAATACACTTATTAGAATTGTGAAATTGATAATGTAAGAACATTATTTATAAAATAAACCAACATATACGTCTTTTAATAAAAGAACTTATTTCTTTTCATAATATGACTTTTCAAATAATATGAAAAGGCTTGTTTCTTTTCATAATTAACTCTTTAAATAGTTGTTTCCTTTTATAATACAATTATTCAATAATTATATCTAATAACCTCTCAAAAGTTATATTTTAATAAGATAATTATTTATAATTCTCTAGTCACACCTTTTCATTAATAAGTCCAACATTAACAACCTATCTAACAGTCAAGGCTATGCAAAATACCGGTACGACCGGATGCTTTCAATCAATGTGTTGGTGACCAAATCAAAACTGCCAAGGTGGAGAATGCTATGGAGAAAGCTGATGAGGGAAAGCAGAATATCTTTGATTGTTCATCGAGTACTCGGCTGCATGTTTCTTATGATCCTTACACATATGCGCAGAATTTTGATCAGGGCTTGAAGTCAACTGATCCTGATGACCTCTCCAGGTCTTTTTCAGATCGGTTTGCTGTTCCCTCAAGGGTTTTTGTGAAGAGTGGATGCAAGTTAAGCTAAAAACAAACAATGGTATGTCTGATCTTGACTTTGATAGGATGAATCAATTAACTTCAGAGTTGCCAAGCTTTAATATTTGGTCATGTTAGTTAATGGAAACATCTCATTCTCTTCTTGTACTGATGGCATTTATTCTTCTTTTGTTCACTGCTGTCCTTGATCATTACGTCATAAGAAACTGAAGATGCTTTAGAAGTGACACCTTTCTTATCTGAACCTTTTAGTATTGAACAAGTTGAAGCAACCCATTCTAGCAAAAGGGGATCCTAGAGCACCTTGTTTTTGTCTTTAGATTTAAGTGAGGCTTGCGAAATTGTAAACAACGCTGAGTGATGATCAAAATGATTTTAATCTTCAACTTGGGATTATCTTACTGTTTTTTTGTAGTTTGCGGGAATGCTTTAGAAAATAAAATAGGTTAGGGTAGTTGAAACTGAAGATTGTTAATCAACTAACAAACTTTCTTCTCATCTTTCTAAGAAGAAGCACATTATCAAATACTAATATTATTTTTTCTGGGGTATAGAGCAGGCAAATTAATTGATAGACCTGTCAATATGGGCTGGCCCGGCCCAACCCGGCCCTAGCCCTTGTGGGCTGAAAAAATATGGGCAGGGCCGGGCTAGCCCATATTTTATATGGGCTACAAACTGTTCAACCCAGCCCACCCCTTGCTAGCCCATGGGCCGAGCCGGGCTAGCCCATTTTTTTCAACAAAAATTATTTCTACTAGTCATCAATACAAGTATACAACTATACTATGATTTAGTCCATAAATTAAATAATAAAAAACATATTACAAACAAATAAAATACATCAAAATAAATAAGCAAATACATTACATCAAATATAAATAAAAATTTCAAATTTTCAATATTTAGCCCACTCCTTTAGCCTATGGGTTGGGTTGGGCCAGCCCATTTTATTTTTTTCAAAAAAAAATTAATTTTTATATTTTACTTGATAAATTTTTATTAATAAAATTGTTCTATGATTAATTCATAAATTGAATAATAAAAAATTTACAAATAATAAATTACACCAAATATAAAAAAAAATTACATAATAAAGTTTAAATCTTTAACACAAACTATATCTTATAAACATAAGTATATAACCAAATAATAAAAATTTCAAGACTCATTTATATCCTCCTCAATCTTCATTCTCAAGTAAAACATTTAAATCTATTTAGACAGCAATGATGTCTCAAGGTCTGAATTATTATCAATTATCATCTAATATTATTACCATAAAAGAAAAAGAGATAATAAGTTTTAATTTAAATTTAAATTTTTAATTTGACAAGTGAAGATTAAAAACATTGAATATAAAATAAACAATACTATTGGTAACTAAATTATTGATTTTTCATAATTAAATATATAAAATTATTAAATTAATTAAAATTATTTTTAGCCCATGGGCTGGCCCTGCCCAGTCCACATCAACCCATTGATTTGGTGGGTTGACCCATTTAGGCCCAGTTTAAATATGATCAAAAATTTTCAATCCAACCCACCCCATATTTAATAAAAAATGAACCGATCATATGAGCTCGGCCCATTTTGACAAGTCTATTAATTGATCACAATGCATTATATTAATTGTTGGCCCTTGATTTTAACCTTTAAATAATGAACACTGCTAGCTTTCTGCTGTGCTTATAGATGCTACTAAGAAAACTATTTTACTCATGTTGATTAGTGGCGCAGAACTTGGGATTCAGCCAGAGTGACATGATCAGCTGATTTAATTATTCGTAGAATGAACTCATAGTCGTATGCCTGCTATATGGATTAATTATACCACTACCACTATTGCAATTCCAAACCTGTTTGTATATATGAAATCATGGAATTCCCTTTTAGGGTTAGTATCAGAGGCATCTTTCCTTCTCTCTTCCTGTGTGCCTCTAGTTAAAACATTAATGGTTTCGACAATGATTTTTGGCAAAAGTAGCTTTGATCCTGGTTTCAAGTCTTAACTAAAATTTAAACTCTCACAGTGAAAAAATTATCTACTAGCAAGTCCTTTTCATACAGCTAAAATATTTTTCATATTTGCTTTTTTTTTAAAAAAAAAAAAACCTTATCTCCTTGGGATTCTTCTGGTAGTGTGGTTAATAGTATATAACAAATCATGGTGCAACCATATCTTCTTACATATAAGGACCCAGCTGTCTCACTAGAATGTCCTGTGCAATGGTTTAGGTCACATCTTAAAGCGTTAGAAATGCAGAAATAAGGCCCAATGAGCATCTGACTGTCATTTTGGTGCATCGGTTGGCACTACATAACTAATCATTCACATGGTTTCTAATTACTATTTCCTATCTCATGCCAGAAAGCCAAATATCTTCTTTTGACCCAAAGGAGGAAGACAAAACTTTCACGATTGCTACACTCAAAAGCAAACTCAATAAAGCGCAAGCAAACAAAAAACCCACCTTCGTCTAAACATACATACTCTTCCTTTACACACACACTCCTCCTAATTCCTAAGTCCTGACATTTCTCTCACACGCCAATGGTTTTCTCAAAACTTGAACAACCACCACCACCGGAAGAACCATCGTCCCCATCCCACTACTTCACTGCTCTGCCATCCCAACCTCCAGATCAAAACTGCTTAGTTTTGCCCTACTACCGCCCGACACGCCGTTGGTGCGGTTTTCGGATACTATGCACGGCTTCCTTGGTGTTGTTAGCTGCCTCGGTGTACATTTTCTGGCCGTCTGACCCTGAAGTAAAGATTGTAAGGATGCATGTAGACCGCATGCAAGTGCATACCATACCCATCATAGCACTAGATATATCTTTGTTGGTTACTTTGAAAGTGAGGAATTCGGACGTGTATTCCGTGGACTTTAGTAGGTTGGACGTGGCTGTTGGGTACAGAGGGAAGATGCTGGGGCACGTGACGTCTGAGCATGGTCACGTGAGGGCGTGGGGTTCGTCTTACGTGCAAGCAGAGCTGGAGCTTAATGGGGTTGAGGTGTTTGTCTGACGTTGTGTATATGCTGGAGGACTTGGCCAGGGGAACTATCCGTTTGATTACTGTACGGAGGTTGCAGGCTGGCTTGGTCTGTCCTTGTTTAAGTTCCCTTTGAAGGTAAAAAGGCCAAAACTTTTCTTCTTTTAATTGTTATATTTGCTTTCTTAATTCGACCTTCTGATTTCTCAAGACCTACTTTTGTATATGTTAAGATTTATCTTATGGGGGTATGCTCTGCTATTTTATAATCTTATTTTTAGTTTATTATTGGTTTAAAGACTGACTATATTAAGGTTGAAGCTTGATGTGGGTTCTTTTAATTAATGTTGATAGCGTCTCTTCGAAGTACTAAAACGTGTTGGTGCTGGTTCCTTTGCTTGTAATCTTTAGCTAAATTAAGCTTAAGGTTTGTTTTTGTCGCATTGATTGCCATCCTGAATTTGTTTTCTGGGAAAATTTTCAATTGAGGCTAACCATCAAAGCGTATTAATGCCAACTAAACATTGCCTAAACAAAATGATCTAAGCAAAATTTGTTGATTAGTGGTTTTCATCTTCAATTCTTCATTCTTGAACTTTGATGATTAGTCTTTCGAATCAAGGCTATGTAACTAATTAGACTGCATTTCTCAAAATGTTTGTTTCTTCAAGGAAATTAATTAGTTAGCCCTATCCTGTGGGATTAATATACTAGCTAGCACGTTACAACTTACTCTGCTTGCAGAGTGAGTCTATTTATTTTCTTTATATAAGTGATTGAGGGAATTTAGTCTTACAGTTCCTTTTTCAGCAGAAACTTATTGATGTGGAAGTCATTGGTTAAAGAGCTCTTGTAATAACCTTTGTTAAATAAACATCTAGAGCTGTACTGTAAACATTCCATTTCGACCACAAGATGAATGGTGCTAAGTTTGGGAGTTGAAACAAACATAATGAAGATTCATGATTTCTTGTTTTTGTGTTGAAATGCTGATATGCTCTGTTGTCTCAGATGTTCAATACAGACTGCTTCTGCCTTTTGATGATATTGACTACATTTTGAATGTGCATTTTTGGGTTCAATCAGTTAATTTTTTTGTGTTGCTTCTCATGACAAGTTTGCAATTGAGCAACCTCACTTCAATTCTCAAACCTTTGCGCTGAGAAATACAATGAAATGGAAGCATTAATATTATATTCTAAGTTTTGTTGCTTCTGCATTGTCTTAGCATTACAGCACCTTATTTTTCAAAATGAATTGTCTTCTGTTTCATGATTTTAGATTGTCTTTATTGTGATCATTCTACAGGCAAGAGTCTCATGTGAGATTGTGGTAAATAGAACAAATCAGACTATCATCCGCCAAAATTGTTACTCGATGGTAAGGATGCATCAACAAGTTAAGTTGCTTTTCTTCTGAGTCATAATCGAAATTTTCCTGTTTATATCACAAAAAACATAATACATCTCTAGAGCTTATGCACTAAGCCCCTGACAACCATTAAAATGAGTCATGACTGCAGTCCTCAAACTGAAACATTTGCCATTTTTAGACCGCAAATGACACACTTTTCAATTGTTTCTTGGAATTCAATACTTGAAAGGTAGCTGTTAGCCAGCCAGGAGCCACTAGCTACTACCATTGCAATTACAGGGCAATTGTTGGTCAGATAACTAGTCGAGCATGCCTTGTTTAGGGTGGTCTACAGGCAGTTTATGTCTGGAAAAGAGTATTCTATCAGTTTTGCTAAATTGTTTTAATATGTTTAGAAATGAAGTTGCAAGCGCTGGATGTGACCTCGAGTGCAGATGATTGCATGAAGTGCAGCAAAGCTGAAAGATTCACCGGTATCCCAAACCTGTATTTGTAAACATTGAAACAGATTTGGGGATTGTAAAGTTTGAAACGTGTGCAGCATATCATGATATATAGTAATCTAGCACATCTTGTTTCAATTATACTGGACGCATTGATTAATCTGTATAAAGTGGATTTTCCCATCAACTTATGACTATTTAAGAGTATAATATATTCCCACTTATACCAAAAGTTATATATTTCTTGTGTGAAACTATAGGGACAATCTTCTTGGTGTACAAGTTCAATCAAACCATATATTTAATATTCCTTTTCAAACTATATTTCATAGAAACCTATTGGCCATATTTAATATAGAATTAAAGTTCATTCATTGGCCTTTTTGTTGATTCGTATCATATGATAGATTTGTGGTGTTTGTAAGAAGGATAATATTGAAGTGGTGATCAAAGAAATCCCACGTCTATTAAATTAGGAGTATGTTGGATATATAAATATAACAAGAATATCATCACTTATTATTAATTGATTTTAGATTGAATGTTTACTCTAAAAATTCAATACAATATTAGAAAAGGCATGACCCTGTTTGTTATTGGCCCCTCCATTACTCTCTTTTCTGTTTGTCTCATGCATGTGATAGATCCGTGCTACCTACTCGTAAACGGAGGGAAAATATCAAAGTAGTGATAGTCTTACATCTCTTAAATTGATTATATTTTAAATCTACATACATTAAAAGTTGTCTATAAATACGTTAATTGGTTGGCAGCTGTATAGTCTAATTGTTTAACACATATGGCTTGATTTGATTTGAATTCATATTGATGGGGAGTTTCAACTTAATTTTGGACTTTTTGGATTGATGTTTCAAGCTAATTTTGAACCTTCTTGGATTGTTTTTGCATCTTTGGGCTTTCTTTTATTTTAAGCTGGTCGGACCTGCAGCATTGTGCAGGCCTTTCTCTAGTAAATATAACAAGGGTCCCTCTATTTATTATCATTTTATTTTAAATTAGATGCTCATATAATATTTAACACATTGAGAGTTAAGAGTTAATTATTAAGGTAACCTTTGAGAGATTTTGTTAATGTAATGTCCTCAATTACAAAGAAATTTTTTATATATATTATGAAGCATCTTTCATAAAACACTTTTTTAGGAATCTAACTTTTTTCATGAGGTGACAAAAGGCTTGAAAATAATGATCAAATTTGGATTTTGATTCATTTTAAACTGGACTAATTTGAGTTTGACTTTTAAATTATTAAAATTTATATCATGCAGGCTTAGATTATTAGGGATTAGTCATTGAAATTTAAGTTATTTTAGATTCAAGTTAAAATTAATCGAATTAAATTTAAACAAACTATTTAAATTTGGATTATTTTGAATTAATTATTCGAATTGTTCAACTTAGATCATGTCGGATTTGGATCGAATAAGGCCAATATCCAATAAATAGAATAGATAGAATAAAACAAAACTAATAAATTCGAAGGTTGTACCAGCCTTGTTTGGGTCTTGAATCCTAAACTTAAAAGCTGCGGCAGTTTGAAGCCCATGCCTCCCATAATTAATTATTTCTTTAGTAAGATAGTACATTTTTCTAGGATGATTAGCATTTTCATTAATTATGAATACATAATAAGTTTGAATAATGATTTGAAGAGAAGTAAAAGAATTAAAATTCATTTCTAATCAATCTTGACAGTTCAAATCAACCAAACTAATCCTCACTTTGCAGGTCAATGCTTCAACCACATATGCAGATAGTTGTGTTATAAATTATAATAGTAGACCCAAAGGAACATTTAAAAAATTTACCATCACATGTAACATAATTTTAGGATCAATTTATTGACATACCCTCATACAAAAAAAAATTAAATATGGGAGTTAAATTAACATTGAAATTTGGTATTTTGAAAAATCAATTCATTATTAGGGGCATCATACGATTTGACTTTGAACATGGTACTTCTGTATAAGTATCCTAGTACATGGACCCAGAGGCATTACACTCCTGCCAGAACAAGATCTAAAATCACCTATTCTATAGCTTTTCTTTCACTATGGAACTCAGCAAGTGGTGCAGCTCAGGCACCCAAGATTTGAGATGGAGCCAAGGCTATGCAAAAAGCCGGTACGACCGGATGCTTTCAATCAAAGTGTTGGTGACCAGATCAAAGCTGCCAAGGTGGAGAATGCTATGGAGAAAGCTGATGAGAGAAAAGAAGAAGATCTTTGATTGTTCATCGAGTACTCGGGTGCATGTTTCTTATGATCCTTGCACATATGCGCAGAATTTTGATCAGGGCTTGATGTCAGCTGATCCTGATGACCTCTCCAGGTCTTTTTCAGCTCGGTTTGCTGTTCCCTCAAGGGTTTTGAGAAGAGTGGATGCAAGTTAAGCTAAGAAAAACAATGGTGTGTCTGATCTTGACTTTGATAGGATGAATCAATCAACTTTAGATTCGCCAAGCTTTAATATTTGGTCATGTTAGTTAATGGAAACATCTTATTCTCTTCTCGTATTGATGGTATTTATTCTTCTTTTCTCCACTTTTTTCCTTGATCATTACTTCATAAGAAACCGAAGATGCTTCAGAAGTGACACCTTTCTTATCTGAACCTTTTAGTGTTGAGCACGTTGAAGCAACCCATTCTAGCAAATGGGATCCCAGAGCATCATCTTTTGGTTTTCTTTATATTTAAGTGAGACTGGCGAAATTGTAAACAACGCTGAGTGATGATGAAAATGATTTTTAATCTTCAACTGGGGATTATCTTACTATTTCTCTGCAGTTTGCAGGAATGCTTTAGGACATAAAATAGGTTAGGGTAGTTGAAACTGAAGTCTGTTAATCAACTAACAAGCTTTCTTCTCATCTTTCTAAGAAGAAGCACATTGCCAAATAGTAATATTATTTTTTCTGGGGAATAGGGCAGGCAAATTAATTGATCACAATGCATTATATTAATTGTTAGCCCTTGATTTTAACCTTTAAATAATGAACACTGCTGGCTTTCTGCTGTGCTTTTATATGCTACTAAGCAAACTATTTTAATCATGTTGATTAGAGGCGCAGAACTTGGGACTCAGCCAGAAGGACATGATCAGCTGATTTAATTATTGGTAGAATGAACTCATTGTCGTATGCCTGCTACACAGGATTAATTATACCACTACTGCAGTTCCAAACCTGTTTGTATATGTGAAATGAAGGAATTCCCTTTCAGGGTTAGTATCAGAGGCATCTTTCCTGCTCTCTTCCTGTGTGCCTCTAGTTAAAACATTAATGATTTCGAAAATGAGTTTTGGCAAAAGTAGTTTTGATCCTGGTTTCAAGTCTTACCTAAAATTTAAATTCTCACAGTGGAAAAACTATCTAATAGCAAGTCCTTTTCATACACCTAAAATATTTTTCATGTTTTCCTTTTTTTTTTATTCAAAGAAAAAAACACCTTATCTTTTTGGGATTCTTCTTGTATGCATGGTTAATAGTATATAACAAATCATGGTGCAACCATACCTTCTTACATATAAGGACCCAGCTGTCTCACCAGAATGTCCTGTGCAATGGTTTAGATCACATCTTAAAGTGTTAGAAATGCAGAAATAAGGCCCAGTGAGAATCTGAGTGTCATTTTGGTGCACGGGTTGGCTCCCCCTTCTTCTGTCAAAAAGCTGAGGCCCCTTCTTTATGTTGATTTCCTCAATTGTTTGTAAAGACACTAGTGAAGTAGATAAACAGTGAAAAGGTATCCGCATAAATTGATTGCTAAGAGTTTACCAATACACAAAACCAACTACTAAGAACGAATCTTCTTTATGGGTGTTTGGTACTATTTATTATCCCTAAGAGTTTAGGTCCATTCAACTAACATTAACCATAAGATCGGAGGAAAATGAAAAAGGATAACAAGTGAAATGACAATATGCCTCTTTTACAATTTCAATTTTGTTAACAAGGATTATATCCTTTGGCTTGGATTCTCCTTTTTACCACAATACAATTTTTCTTGCCAATGCAAAAGCCCCAGTACGGGTTAAAGTTTAGAGTTCAGAGCAGATATTCTCCGTTGCTATTATGGTGCTTACCAGAGATTTTGTATTTTTCCAAGCCATGTGAAACCTAGGCATTAACAAGGAGGGCTAAATGTTAACTGATGCAAAAGCAAGTTGCCTGCTCATCTCCCCTAGAACTTTTACGACAGACTTCTTGCTGGAACCTAAACATCCGCAGAGGGAATATATGATTCTAGGTACTTAAATCATCAACCACAATACGTGAGCTGCCTTTTCAAGTTGTATAATTGTGCCGAGGCTGAAATCATGAATCATCACAGCCTCTTGACCGAAAGGGAAAAAAATAAAATGTCTTGAAAGCCTCAAGGGCCAACACCCTCAACTGCATCTTTAGTTGTATCTCCATGGTCCTCGAGAGAAAGTTCTACAAAATTCACACAAACTATCCAGAATATTTGAGCTTTTGTCGGCATGAGAATTAGGTTGCATAGCATATGTAGTTAGTCTTTCTATAGTTTAATCCACAACGAAGTGTTGGCTGCAGCCTAAAGGATATGGCTTCATAGAGATCTTACAAATTAGTTGCATCACTATGACAGAGTATAGAAGTTTACCAACAAAACCAACGTGATATCAAGGGGAAGACCTACTACGGTTTGATTGCAAAGCCTTGAAAACAGATTCCTTCCTACTGTGCAGATGGTTGTTATGTAAAAGACTAAATGAACTGTCCATGATTGTTTTGGCCATCATGCCTCATTGCTGGTACATATAAGTGGTCCAGAAAAAATCGCTGCCTTGGTCCCCCTTTTCATTTAATGAGAATGTCAAGTACCAGAGCAATGGCTTGATCCTTAATTACAAGCTGGAGTAGCTTCAAGATTGAAAGCTTGTAACCTACCTAGATAAGTCATTCACCAATTCCACCTGCAACAGTTAATGAATCTTATGCAGCAAAAGGACCTTCCCACATGGACATTCTGGACACAAGGGCATATTTTCAACAAAAGGCATGTGCATATAATAGTGGCACTCATTTCCAAGCACTCTGTAACGTAAATTGTGATGTTAGGGAAAAGCTGAATGTAGGAGAAAGAGGATATCATATACATTTAGGCAGTAAACCACAGAAGCACTTCTCTCTGAAACACTTGGAACCGACAATCCCAACCCATCTTTAAAAGAAAAAAAAAATCAATTTTACCATGTAAGCTAGATGACAGATATGCTAGATTACAACTTGTCACTCACAACACAAGGATGATAAATAGCTGGTTCAAAATCAATAGTAGCATTCAAATTGTAATTAATGTATCTAAACAATTAGAAATATATAAAAGAACTTAAGCTGAAAGGGTCAGCTTAACTAAAAATTACTATTTATGATTTGGAAAAGTAGCCTTTTGATTCTATGCTAAATCATACTAGGATTGCAAAGAGAAGATGGCAGCAGCCAAAGAATATAAATGACCTTCAGTGAATACCGTAAAAGTTAATAAACATTGAATTGAAAAAAGAAATTATTTCTTGGCAAAATTTGCTGAGACTGGAGGAGACAAATGATATCATCTAGAAGAAAAACTACATCAAAGAAAGGCCACAAATGACCACCACTGCATAAATGCTGCAGTCTATGAAAAGTGCTCGGATTGTCTGATAGGCCACTAAACCTCTCTCCAAAAGCTTAACAGCACCTGCCCAGCTCTGTCTATTATTTTGAGATCCTGCTTTTTTATTTTCGGCCTCCTCAGAGTCTTCTTTCTTGTCAAGAAACATTCGTCCAAGCACAACTGTCAAATCAGTCAGTAGGATTATGTAAAGAGGCCTTGAGGCTACAATGCTCTCCGACCTGACTATATTCATTCCAAGCAGGGGATAATCAATATAAGACAGAAGTACAAAAATTGCTATGAGCAGTGCACAAAAACTGCGTGTTCTTTCGGAAGCTATAATGCAGGAATTAAGTCGGTTGGAAGAGAAAAAATTAGGTTGGTTCCAGCATGGTTTTTGTAGTGGCCCCACATTGCTTGATGCCTTTTGGAGTGATGATGCCTCTTGCAATGGCTGTAATTCACCCCTTTCTCCCACAACAAGAGCAGAAATTGCATCTTTATCACTTCCCTGTTTCTGCAATTTTAGTTCAGCTTGGCCTCCGACATCAAGAGAGTTTGCCCCTGAAATTTCATAGCTACCTCTATGATTAAGATAACTAGAACTAGAGGCGTCCCCCACAATCACAGGTCCAGCTACAAAACCAAATAAAATAATGAAGGTTTGATGTTATGCATCTTCCATATAGCGTAAATAATGGCAGTTTACTATTCTGCCATTGATAATTAAGATCTGAATTGTCACTTTCTAGTGCACCCATGGCATGGGAAGATATTTCCAAAGTTATAAGTAAGACTTTCTTTGTCATCATTCCATAGTCTAGGAGATTCGCTCTGGAAAGGTTGCCAGCAATGTTGTGCCATGAACTAGCCAAAACAGAAGCACAGACTAATATATGGCTGATGATTCTGAGTTCATTTAAATTAAGTTGTAGAATTTGAAATAGATACTCTGTTGCATGTAGGTGTTTTTCTTTTTCTTGAGAGCAATAACCTTAGAGATACTAGATCAGCATTTATCTAAACTCTGCCAAAGCATTCCAATTATCTAATTTCAAACAGTTTTTCAACATATAGTTGACAATGGCAATAAAAAGCACTAACACAAAATAAATCCAGGTTCAGCAACACTCTTTTGATTACAGGCACAGCTCTCATACCATTCTAAAAGCAATTTTCCAGAAATGATCTGAACCTGATCTTTAATGCTCTTTTAGATTGTTGCACTCCCTGATTTGTGAACTGATTCACAGAGACATCAAAAGTAGGTTTCCAGGATTAAACTTGAAAGTCTTGATTATGAATTGGAGGGAAAGATAGTATTGATATAAAATCATAAGATTATATGACCCAATGACCACTAGTAAAATCAACTTTTCCATAAAAAAGGTTATTTATCATTACCTAAGGGCTGGTAAATGAGGTAGGACTGAAAGAAGGTTATCATATTGTGGTGAACATTTCCTACTTGTGGAGGTTTATAATTGATCACAGGAAGAGAGCAGTTCTTAAAATTCACAATTTCTCTTTCAGGACTGAGTACATTTGGTACTTTGTTACATGCTGAAAGGTTTTAGTGATCTAGAAGGAATGGAGGATAGAATTCCACATATCTTTGGAACCAGGAAATGTCCAGATTTAAAGTTGTCTTTTTTAATATGCTGTCAATCCAGAAGCAAATATTCTATTGAAAAAAAAAAGTTGATCAATTTATGGTGTATGACCCTATCAAGTTCCTTGAAGACTAATCAACTTGATTTCTTGAGGATGCTTCTCTAAAGAGAAGGTCTAGGTTCTCCTTCCAGCCCCAAACAACAATAAACTATCAAAAGGGAGAATAAACACACATCAATCACAAACCAAAATTAGTAATGCATTTTAAAAATAAAAAATCACAAACCAAAATTGGGCAAAATCTATCAGTAATGAATTTTAACAGTAATTCTGATAATTGCTGAATTAAACTGCTGTTAAGGTACTTCTCTGCTCATTAAACAAGCCATCAGCTAACATAGTTTTCTAGTCAATATCAAAGCGTCATAATACAAAACTGGGAATGCACTCAACCATATGCATCATTATAGGCGATCTTTTTGATCAAACATTAATGTTGCAATATTGAAGAACATACAAGAGAAAACAGAAGGTACAAATTTCATGAAGAAATTTATATTGCATACTTTAGAGTTTAAACAGTTATATGGAAACAATTGAACATCTTTTGCATTATTCAATGGAGATGAACAAGAACCAACTAAATTTCTTACCACTAATTTGATCAGATAAATATATTTGTGGTGCCTGATGATAGTTGGAGAACAATGCACTATGATCAAGAGTTTGAGGATTGCTTTGGCTTTGGCCTCTCATGTGAGATGTGAGATTCAACCCTTGTTCTTCAATTTTCCTTCGTTCATCCCTGGCTCCCTCTCCCTGTGCATCAGAGCTTTGTTTCTTTGCATCTGTCAGAAAAGTCATTAATATTGGCAAAATCATTACGCTTTACAAACAGGGTTATTCTGATCTCTCACAGTTAAGTCAATTACTTTTTTAATTTCCTTCAAAAAGCTGCTCAAATTGAAACATCATTAAACCTATAAGCAGGATTGCTTATTATTTTCATTTCATCATCTTGAAGATTCAGTGACTAAGGTTGCTGAACATGAAGCACTCTTACAACTTTGAAAGCCTTCAGTCTGTCAGCTAGCATAGAACACTGAAAAACAGAAGATTTCACATGAAACGGACCATGCCCTACCAAAAGAAAGACACGTCTTTTTAATGGATACAAAGGCTCTTATGTTCCTTGACGTGTTTCTCATTAAGCATTGTCTAACAGATTTCAGCTTATGAACCTATAATGCAAACCCATCAGGCAATTTTCTTTTCCCTCCGCTTCTTTCCAATTTAAAACTAAGCATAAGAAACCCATTCTCCAAATTTTCACAGATAAATAAAATATTGACATATATACAATGAAAACTATCATACGAAGACGTTTTTAAAGCCATAAAAGGAAGAAAAACTAAGAGATTACCATTGGTTTGATCAAGGAGGTGTGATGTTGGAGGCAGATGATCATGATCAAGAGGTGGTAAGGAAGAAGAGGAGATGCTTTGGGTCCTTCCCGAGGAGATGTGAGACATGCGATTCAACCCTTTCGCTGAGAATCTCGCTCTCCTTTCATCCCTCTCGTTGCTCGTCGCCATCTTTCTCTCTGCCTCTCTCTATCTGTTTTTGATATAACTCTCTTTGCGCCTTTCAAATGTGTTAGACAGTTATTCTGTTAGCAATGCTTGCAAACGGTGTCGTTGAGAAGACAAGATTCTAATTTGTAAATGATTTAATTGGATAACGAAAAACAAATAAAGAAAAATAAATTAAATAGTCAAGAAATTCTATTATTACGAATAAAAGTTTTAGGATTAGTGGTTAGAAAACTTTCTCAGTAGGCACAATCAATATCCTTTTGGTGGCAAAAATTGAGAAACTTCAAGTTCCCTAGCAAACAATTGCGTTGAACCAACGTGAGAGGTACAGGTTTAGTGATTTTGCTGCTCATTCAATTTGCATTTGCCTTTTGTTTCTTTTCCTCGTCCTACTTTGTTAGTTTCATCTTTTGATGCACAGCTTGAGATTTTATCTGCGTCAGTTTTCTGATGAAGGAGAAGGGGCTGTACTATATCACTACATCTGCAGACTGCAGCCCACCAAAGTATTTGCACAAGAGGGATCAGCACCCTCCAATCTCAAAATCTCACTGTTGTTTTGTAAAGTCCCACATGGCTCTACGATGATGGTATAGCAAACCGCTGGAGATATAAATGGATGGCATTCTGCACCATTCCAACATACTTACCTGGACGGGGTCGATGGGTGATCAAGGAGACCCATGGCCTAGGGCAGTGACCTCCATTGCACTGGGGAGGGGTGCTGCTCTAAGGTCTCCCCAAGTGGGAGAGCCTACGTCATAATTTGTGGTAGTGGGGGCCTGCGTGCGCGCGGCCCCTATTCAATCATAGTTCTAAGAAGTTAAGCGATTCTTGTTTCTTTGGTAGTAGATGAGTCTAATGTACACGCCTTGTCCTGGGATGATTGCCTTATAATCTCACCGTTGTTTGATTTCCAAAATTTGCAGCCAAACTAGGAAACAAATCACGGAGAGTAGGCTGGACAGATAGCTAATTTAATGTTTACCTTGAAATGGATTTTAATACTTTCTGAAAGATTAAAAGTATATGTTTAATATTTTGAGAATAAAGTACTTGTATTAATCATTTTAATGAATTTTATTAGATTCTGTTGGGATAATATTTGATAACTTAAATGGATCTATGTAGCACATAGCTAGTTGTGTATATAATTGTTTGGATAGATTTTCATGTGATAATAATTTATTGTGAAAATTTTATTGCTTAGCATAGTTTAAAGAAGTTGAGTGTTAGTGCTTATACAGGAGCATTTGGAAGAACTGATTTTTTATATTTTTTATTAAAAGTTAGTTATTTGACAAGTTTATGTCCCATATTTAGAGCACAAACAAGTGAGATGGGAAAATGCTTTATAAAAGAGAAATCGAGCTACATTGCAACTCATACCTTTCTCGGCCTTTTGGCTAAGATCAAGTGTAGTATCTGTTCTTATCAGTTTAATATCTGATACGTGGATTATTGATCCACATGATATTAAATTAATTTTTTTAGGGGAGAGCTCATCACAATAGCTTGCTATTAGAGTTCTTGAGCGTCACTCTTGCATTGCACTAAAACTTGGGCTTGGCGCACCCAGCAATATTAGTTCAATGATTTAAGTGTAGGGCAATTAGGAGGTAGGGTTGCCTGGTAGAATAAGTCATCTTGTGCCTTGTGGGTTTGGGAACAAGTTTCTTAGCATTTGCAGCAAGTCTTCATGCACTGAAATCTAAAGATGCTTCTGTTGAATACCCCTATGGCTTTACATATGGGTCTGAGTCCTCTAGATCATCTCTATCCCTGATTTCCTCCTCATCTGAATTCTCATTTATGTACCCTTAAACAATAAAATTCCCTCTCTTTTTTTGCACTGTCATGTCTTCGCCATCATCATCTTCATCACCATCTATATTATAATCACTTCCCTCTATCACACATCGGCTTTGCCATTGCAATCGCTAGCATAGTTTTCACTTTCTAGATAATTGTATTCATCTCCTGTTGCTTGACCATTTCCATCATTGTAGTTAGATCGTTCCGAGCTGTTAGCGTTATTACCAGTCTTCACTTGTGCAAAACAGAAAGAGGAAATATGAAAAAGAAAAAAAAAATTAAAACTAAATATATATTAATTAATGATAAAAAATAGACACATGATACTTTGTGAGAATTAGGATACAAAATAAGATAGGAAACGTGGGTAGAGTATTAGGATTCCACCTACACAATCCAAATAGGGTCATGGATTAAAAATTAAATATTTTAGAGGAGGGCTCATAAGGTAACTTTTTATTGGCGTCCTCAAATGTCGCTCATATGTTGCATTATTGTGCGGGGTGCATTCCACCTTGTTCAAGCTCTAAAGATTTCTTCGCAGGAAGTGAAACATGGCTAAGAATTATTTTGAAAGAAAAGAAAGAAGGGTCATCATCATAAGTGGAAACAAAGCTATTTTAGTTTTCGATACCGAGTGTCACGATCCACACCAACCGGTATTATTTATTTTGACCCGCTAGTCTCACAGTTTTATCCCACAAAAGGCACCTCACAAGTTGAAGGTGGTGTGAATCTTTAATGCCTAATATCACTCTAGTATATAGTTAATGTGGGATTCATGGCTCCCCTCTAGGACCATGACATCCTTTTTTGACTCCTCGTTAGGAGCTTTTCTTCAATGTTGGACTTATGGCTCTACTTGCTGGGAACATATCTCAACGATGTGAAATTTACATGGTTCCATGCGAAAAGTGTGACATTGAGTAATGATCCCAAAGGCTGGATAATTGCAGCTAATTAATGTTATGCAGTTGTTACAAGATTTCCCATGAAAAGACCAACCCAAAAAATCCAATGGTTATTTTAAGCTTTCTCGTTGTTGTAGATGATAGCAGCACCATTACTCCTATCAAAGTTGATGCCACTACTAGTGATGGGAATGGTAGCCATGAAAACAACAAACCCAATAAGAAGGGGAGCCAACACAAGGATGTGGAAGCCACAAGCATTCCTCTTAGGTTAGTGGCAAAGAAAACAGTGTAGACAAACACAAAAGTGCCAATAATCTCAACTCCTAAAGCAGTTCCCTTGTTGTAGCCATAAGCCACAACGTTAGCACCACCACCAGGGGAGTTGTACTCATGCTTCATGAAAGCTTTAACCAGCCTAACTCCATATGTATCAGCCAAGCACTGAGCTTCCATGTAAGTGACAACTTTGATTAGAAACACCTTACGAGCCAAAAACAACCCAAAAGTTATTATAGGATTAATGTGACCACTTGAGATACTGATAATTTTATTTTATAGAATTATTTTGTCTCATTTTGCCATTAAACGCTAACTACGTTCTTGACTTTAGATTAAGATTTGGTTATTTTTTAGTAGTTTTTCTAATTAGTTTATTTTTAATGAGTTGTTTTATTTTGTGGTATTTTTATGTTTACTTGCTTTAGTTTAATTAGTAATTATTAGTTTTTATTTTTTGGTAGGATTGTAAAGAATAAAGCTCAATTTGGTGAAAAAAAGGAGTTTAAAGAACTAAAGCCCTATTCGTACGTGCAAAAGTATTTTGATCATAACTCTCACTCCCGTCGTCCAAATGAAGTGATTCTTGAGCCATCAGAAAGATAAGAGACAAACTTATAACTTTTATGGGATCACTTTACCTAGTTTTATGTTGAAGATTGAGAAAATCACATTGGAAGTTATTGGAGTGTAGTAGTCAACAAGAGAAAACCTGAAGCTAGGCCAACGTCACAACGTCGAGGGGATGTGCCGCGATGTCATGATCCACACCAATCCCTATGAGGTATTATCCATTTTGGCTTGCTGGCCTCACGATTTTATCCCACAAAAGGCTCCTCACAAGTTAAAGATGATGTGAACCCTTATATTCTTAATATCACGCTAGTACATAGCTAATGTAAGATTCATGGCTCTCTTCTCTAGGACCATGACATGCTCTCTTACTCTCCGTTGGAAGTTCTTTTCAATGTGAGACATTCCGGCTCTTAACCTGTTGGGAGCATTATCTCGACAATGTGAGATTCATGTCCATGTAAAGACCGTGACATGTGGCGTTGATATGAAAGATATGAAGAAATAATGTAGAAAAAAACAGGCAGCAAGCTGATTAAGTTTTTATTAGGTTTCGACACTTATTCTAAAGCCATATTAAGAGCCAATTAGGCCTAATTAGGGAAAATAGGTTAATTTAGTGGTATTTAAAGAAAGTTCAAGAAGAAGTTAGCAGCAGGAAGACAACCCTAAGTGATTCAAGAAATTAGAAGTTGAGGCTGAAGATTAAAGATTAAAAATCTATTTGGCCTAACTTTTTGTTAGCTTAAAAGCTATTATGAAAAATAATAACTTTTAAAATTAAGCTAAAATTGTTTGGTAAATTGCTTAACAAAATAAATAATATAAGCTTTAATTTTGGTTAAAATTACCATAAAGGGTATTTATGTCATCTTAATTACCTAATAAACTATAATATAACGCTAAAAGTTTATATACAATTTTAGGTGTTAAAATCAAAGAAATTAATAAAGAAATGGAATAAATCTCAAAGTTGTATAGTAGCAATAATATTAGATTTTGTTGATCTAACAAGTGATCGGACCATGATGCTTTAATTCGAAACAAAAAAGAGAAAAGAGGAGACGATGTATCTGACATTAATATCCTTTTTGGTGAAGAAGAGAGAAAAGAGAAGACGATGTATCTGACATTAATAGCAAAATACAGTTTTGAATTTTAGATTTTCTTTTCTCTTAATCTTTGTAATAACAAAAAGATTTTAGATTTTGCTATTCTGTTGTTAGGTCTTTTATTTTCTTTTTCTTGGTAATTTTTGTAAAGAGAGGTGGAGGAGAGGGAAATCGTGATTTGCGTTGGAGAATGGTGATTTGCAGAGGGAAGGAAAGGAGATAGAGATTGATTAAGAGAGTGGTATTTTTTAAAAAAATTATATATTTTTTAAAAAAGAGAAGAGAAAGCTCCTCCCTGGAGCTTTTCTTTAAGCAGTTTTTTAAAAGATTTTATTCTTTAAAAAAAGTTATTTTTTTAAAATTTCTCAAAAATCATGTTTGGTATAGTTTTTGCTTTTAAGAGGTAAATAAGCTGAAAAAAAATTAAGACAAATAGTCACTAAGACTGCCAATATTTGTTTTTCTTCTTTCTAAGGTTTTATTATTCTTGTTAATCTTGATGGCTAAACTTCATATGTTTTTATTTATTTTTGCAATTATGAGTAACTAATTTCTTTTTTCAGGATTACAATTAAACTCACATATAGTTTAAATTTTTAATCTCTTTCTCGTTTATTTTCAATGGAATTGAATTATTTACTCCAATTTGTTCTGAATACTTTTAATTGTTTAGCCACCAATTAAATTGATCCATAAACCTAAACATAACTTAAGAAAGGGAGTTTAGAGTACGCTAAAAATTAAAATAGCATATGATCATATTTATTTGTTTAGATGAATAAATTGATTTGCATATGGTATAAAGATATACCTATATGCCGTATATAGACAATATTAAAGTTTGAATTTAATGAATATGTTTTTTTTATGCTAGAAATTTCTGCAGGGCCAGTTACCCTGTTAAAATTTTATTAATTAAATTAGATAGATACAAAGAAAAGGGGGACCTAAACTGTGCCTTTAGAATTACATGAGCCTGTGATAAAATAAAAAAAATCTAAAGTAGGGAATTGCAATTTACGTGCATAGCTTTTGATGCTACGATTAAGCAAAGATCCCCTACTATTATAATCAGATAGGAAATATAAATAACAAAAAATATAAATAAGGAGTACTACTCCTTTACAATTATTTAATCTAACATGAGGCAAATTAAATCTATCTAACTTAAACATACCATATAATTCACCTTGTGCTTCAATAAAGACACAAAGATCCTGGTGTGAGTATCCTTGGTTTGATAAGAAATCCACTACTTGGTTACCCTCTCGATATAAATATGCGAAAT
Source organism: Theobroma umbraticum (assembly GCF_002168275.2). Classification (NCBI taxonomy): domain Eukaryota; kingdom Viridiplantae; phylum Streptophyta; class Magnoliopsida; order Malvales; family Malvaceae; genus Theobroma; species Theobroma umbraticum. The sequence continues at coordinate 420,329 of NW_018397275.1, forward strand.
TCTATAAGAGATATTGTGTAGGCATTTCCCTATAGACTCCAATAAGTACCGTATATCATGAAACCCTTTCTGAGATTGTTGAATCATCTAAATCACCACCAGCGCATCCATTTCTATCCACAGATTATCAGTATTTCGTTCTTTGCATAAGAGTAGTCCTCTAAGTAATGCATATAGTTTCGCCTGCAAAGAATTACAAGGACCAATATTTTTTGAGAAGCCAAAAACGAGTTTACCTATATAATCACGGAGTACCCCTCCAATTGCTGCATTCTGACTATTCTTAGAGCTGCCATTTACATTCAACTTATATTCACCTATAATAGCTTTATCAAATATATAATTTGAAGAGGTGCATAATGTTTGGGAGGGAACTTGAAACCCTACATAACTGCTATGTCAGTATCACCTTTCCACTGCCATTGTTTCAAGAGAGAACCATCATATAATTGCCTTAACAGTTTCATAATTCACCATATCACTCTATCAAGATACCTACCCAAGTGTCTGTGCTTTGCATCATTTCTTTCCAACCATAAAAACCAACAAATGAATATTGAAAGTCAAATACGAATATGTCCTTTTTTAGTATAATCACTAGAATAATACCATGCCCATATAATTTGAGAAACATGTTGAGGATTTGAAACATAAACTGAAAGAATTTTGCGAAGAAAGTTCAAACCTATTTTGGCTACTGGATTTTCCCAGAGGACATGAATCAAAGACTCCTCAGAGTTACAACATAAACATTTAGAAGCCAAGTGAATACCTTTTTCCTTCATCCAAAGTTCAACTGAAATCTAATTATTTAATACTCTCCATAAGAAAAAGGAAATAGATAATGGAATGCCTCTATGCCAAATAAAAGATCCTAAGCATTTGGTGAATGCCGCTACCTAATTACCTCCTAAGCACTCCAGGTAGAGAACTCCCCATTGAAAGTTAAGGCCCAATAAGTTACATTTTCTTGTGATCTGTCTGTAGGGATCTGCAAAATCTCATCAACTAGTCTCATAAGCATATATAATTTCAATTTATCCACATCCTAGGTATCACCATTATAAAATTTATTAACAAAGGACATATCATGGTGAAATAAAAGGAACGAAGTTACCAAAGGTTGATCTCCCATTCAACAATCATGCCGGAAAAATAGCTCGTTTTTTCTTATCCTCCATCGAATATATTGGATTGTACCATTCTGACCACCTACCATCTGTTTCCATACTTGGGAGTCATGTAATTTCGTTTCACATAGTGGGGTATTCAACCAAGACAGAATTTTGTTCTAAAAAACTGTGTCCATAAGCTATTGCAAGTTTGAAATCTCCACCATAATTTCAATGTGAATGCTTCAAAAACATCTTTCAAATTTCTAATATCAAGTCCCCCTTTCACACATGGTAAAGTGATTTCATTCCAAGCTGTCAAATGCATCTTCTTACATTCATTGGAATCACCCCAAAGAAAACTATTGAAGAGCCTTTCTATTCTCTTAATCACTGTCACCGGGGGTTTGAGAACTTGCAGTAAGTACATTGGAAGAGAGGATAAAACACTTCTCAATAACGTGATTCGGGCCCTGGGTGATAAGACCTTATTCTCCCAACCTGAAATACGATCTCGAATCTTAATAATTAAAGAGTCAAAAAAGAAGATCTTCTTAGGACCTTTGTATAAAAGAGCTTCGAGATAGATAGCAGGGAGTGTTTTGTGATGAAAGCCAGTGGTATGTGATATGATTTTTCTTATCAAAAGTGCACAACCATTAGCTATGATAAAACAGCTTTTTGGATGATTAACCTGCTGTTAGGAAACTTGTTCATGTTCTTGTTAAAAATTCAAAATCTTCTCTAAAGCTGAACGACATCCATTAGTGAAAATAAATATATCATCAGCAAAGGCAAGGTGACTAATGGGCATTAGGTAGCCAGATAGATAATGCAAAGAGTTGTAGTGATTGAATAATTGATTAATTCCCTTCGACAAATATTCTACAGCCAGAATAAATAAAAGAGAGATGGAGTCTCCTTGTCGTAGTCCCTTATCAGATTTGAAATAACCCACCAAAGAACCATTGATAAATAAAGAGAACCAACAGTTGGAAGTGCATGCTTTGATCATATTTATCCATTGTGCATTAAAACTGAAATGCTCCAGCATTAAATAAAGAGAATCCCAATTCAGACGATCATATGCTTTTGCCATATCCAGTTTTAATACCACATTACCTCCCCTCGATTTAGCATCTAGTTTGCCGATGAGTTCTTGTGCTAGTAAGATATTGTCACTTATTAGCCGGTCATTGACGAGATCACTTTGATTTTCTGAAATTATTCATGGAAGAATTTGGGATAGTCGGTTCACCAAAAGTTTAGTTACTATCTTATTTAAGACATTACATAAAGTAATAGAATGACAATCACTCCATTGGCAGGCATTCGGCTTTTTAGGCAATAGTACTAATATTGTAAAAGTAATACTACGTGGAAATGAGTACCTTTTGAAAAAAAATCTAGCACTATTTCTAAAAGGTCTTGCTTTATTATATCTCGACAATGTTTTTAAAAAGGAGATGCAAAACCATCTGGACCAGCAACTCTATCTTTATTAATATTAAAAACCACTTCCTTAACTTCCTGAAGTGATGGGGCTGCACATAAAAAATCATTATCAGTGGTGGAGATAATCCGAGGAATAATAGAGGAATCAAACCTGGATATGTCACAATGTTCTACCTTTAACAAATTTTGGAAAAAATCAATGGTAAAATTTTGGATTAAATAGAGGTCTTCAAATATGTTTCCATCCTAGTCTTGAATCTGGAATATATGGCTTCTCACTTTCTTTTTCCACATCCTTATATGAAAAACTTTGGTGTTGCGTTCTCTTTCCACTAACCATTTCACACCAGATTTTTTTGGCCAAAAAAGCTCTTCAATACTTAACTGGTGGTTGAGTTTGGCATAAGCTTTGTGCATGAGATTTCTGTTGATTAATGAAGGATCTTGTTGAAAATATAGTTTTCTCTTTTCTGCCTCAACTTCCTCCAGCTTAAGGTTCCTAAATATGTCACCAAATATCTGTTTATTCCACCATTGTAGATCTTTTTTTAGCCTCTGTTGTTTATACCAAAACACTATCATTTCTGTGGCTTGCATTGGCATTTTCCAGCTCCATTCTACAAAAGGGGGAAAATCATGATGTTTGGTCCATGCACGAAGGAAACAGAAAGTTGAAGGGCCTTTATGAGCAGTGTTGGAACAGGAAATCAAGAGAGGGTAGTGATCAACCCATCTTTATTCAAATGTTGAACCCTAGTGTAGGAGAAGCATTTTGCCCATTCTTGATTGTAAACCACCCTATCCAACCGTTGGAACATGTCGTTATTAGTCCAGGTAAAATTATTTCCTTCAAAACCCGCATCCAGCAGCTCACAGTCAAGCAACATTGTGGCAAAATCCTCTATTGAGCCACCGTGGGGAGAGGCACCATGCAACCATTCTGCGTTACTCAGAATGGAGTTGAAATCGCCACCCACCATCCATGGTCCCTACATATCCCATGACAACAACCACAGGCTATTCCACAGCTCCAACCTTTCTTGCCTAGTGAACTTAGCATAAACAAAAGAGGAAAATATAGGATGAGATAGCCAAGGCAAAGATAATTTCACATGCAAACATTGAATTTGATCCATCAGGACTTCACAACAAACTTCCATAGAGCAAAAAAGCCATATTTTATGTGAACAGTTGCTAATCACTGTGTCAAAGCCAAGTCTCCTTCTAACATATTTTACTTTATTAACATTAACCATAGGTTTGAAAACTACCATCAGTTTTATATTATGCATCATTTTCAGCTTTTTGAAGCATCTTTGAATCACAGTACCTGCTATGTCTCTCACGTTCCAAACTAAACAGCTAATCATGGATATGTTTCAAGCGAAAGGTTCATTGAGATAGAATCATTGTCTTGTGATCCATCTTTTACCTTCAAGGCCATTGATGCATTCAAGGAATTCCAATTATCTAGGGAATAAAGAGAATTGTTAGATTTCTTCTTTCCTGAGACACGCGGATGAATGTCCAAATTGTAACTCCCAAATTCTGCATGGGGTTGCATGGGGGACTAGTTGGGAGTTGTTGATGTAGATTTCGGCAATGGCCAAGTACTTGGGTCATCATGAGATGGGATAGAGTTAGTCTTCATATTTAGGGCACACTCACCTAGCTCTGAGAAATGAATAGAAGAGCATCTATGGATAGGTTATCTGACTCAAGTCGTGAATACATGTAAATAGGTGAGTCACTACTATCACAATCTTGCATCTGTTCTACCTGTCCCCTGCCTTGGTTGCTAGTGAGCTTCTAGTAGTTGGTCCCTCACCGAATACCCTCCACTGCCTGCATGGGGGTCGGTTGTATGGGAAGGGATAGAACAAGTTTCTTTGTTAAAGCCACATTGCCCTTGCCCATGCATGGTCAGATTGTGTTCATCGCTTTCCATCATTTCACATGTGCATGGAGCTGTTGGGGCTGTCGGAGCACTTCCTCTTGATCGTTTGTTAGTTTTCAGCATGATCGGTAGTTTTATTACCTGCATGGTGAATAGTGCTAAGTTGAAGGCAGCCAACTGGACTCACTTCATTTTTTCTATCGAGTTGACTCAGCTCTAAGCCCACTGCAAAGGTATTCTCCCCATGGCCTTCCACCACTTCAATGCTCGACCTTGTGCATTCTGATATTTTTTGTTTTCCTTTCAACTGCCTTTCAACTGTTGGTAGCCGTTGATCGCCTTCATGCATCGTTGACATAGACAAACGATCGATCGGTTGTTTATTTTTTTTCCTTATGGCTTTTCGGGTTGTAATGTGGTATACATTTTCCATTGCCCACTTAATTTAGTCTTGGTCACCAACATTTTCAACACTGTTATGCATGTCGGATCAACCATTTAGCTTTCCTTATCCCTTGCCTGTACTGATCTCCAGGAAGCTCGATCTGTTGTGATTCCATCCTCCTACGTTTTCATCTTCATGCTCCTTGCTTTGACTGCTCATCTCTGTAAACTCCTTTCCTTGAGCTTTCACCAATCTATTTCTCTCTTACATCAGTATTTTTTCCTACCATTGTCTCACAACCTTGGTGTCTTTTTTCCTCGCCATACGATAGACCAAATTTTTTTTCTTTTTTGAGGTTACTGTTCATTGTCTCTATTTGCCCTTGTTTTTCATTCGGCATTTGCTCTTCACTGCCAACCTCCATTATCTTTTGAAATCTGTTTGATACTGGAATGACAGATTCATCAATGTGCTCATCTGCATATATTTCATTCCCAGCCGAATCCTTAGCCTCCCTATTTTTGGCTTTACCAACCACTTTTTAGGTACTCTGTTTCAACGGCTTTATCTGTTTCGTAGCAAGCTGAATCTCATCCGTTGTTGTTCCATTCGTTTTTTTTCTCTCATCCCATCTATCTTCTCTTAGAGTTGAACCTTAGATGTGTTTAGACTAATTTGGATTCTCCTTTTGGCTGTGACTTCATAGGATCTGAAGGCTTGGAGATATTCCTCAATACTAAACATTTAGATTCATTATGCCTAACATGACAACAATGGTTACAATAGTCTGGCATTTGAGAGAACTCGACCTTCTGCACATAACCATTAATAACCATACCCATATCCCTATTTTGAGTCACGATCCAAACATGATCTACAGGTGATTTTCTGCAGTTGTACTCAACATAAACACAAGCCACACTCAATTGAGACCCTTTGGCGGTTGCCTCATCTATGAATAATGGTTTCTCAACTATTTTGCAATCAATAACAATGCGGATTTTTCATATAAGTGCACTTTCAGATTCGGGAATGAGATCCAAACAAGCACCACTAGTGATTCTTTTTCCATTTCAAACTTTGGTGACCACTTGAAGATCCTCACTTTCTGGTTAGCAATGAACCAATTTTGTCGAGTCTAGATTCGGTTGAAATCTTGGTCATTTGACAGATGAATAAGGACATGTGTTGAGTTTTAGGTTGACTAGAATTCTATATCTTATTTGATTAGAATTTTGGATTATGTACAACATTAAGTAGTTGTATAGTTTTAAACTTCTTATTCCACATAGAGTTAATCACATTCTACTTTGGACTTTTTATACTGTAAAAGTATATCTCTAGGCTTTAGAATTGTAAGTAGTGCTTTGAGAGCTTTAGAGAAGTAACACTTTGTAACTCTGTCTTTTGCTCTAGGTGGAGCTAGAGTGGTTTGGGTGAGTGTTCTTGGGAAGTTATTGAGAAAGAGTGTGCAAGGGATCTTGGGTTGTTTGGGGAGCCATAGAGGTCAATTTATTGTACTTTAATTTCTCAATAATATAAGAATAGTTTCACTCCGTGGACGTAGGCAAGAGGCCGAACCACGTAAATTCTTGTGTTTTTCTGTTTGCTTGATTTCTCTGGGTTTTATCTTTGTTGTTTCTTGGGCAATTTCCACAACAAACTGATATCAAAGCTTCGGGTTTGGTAAAATTCAAGATTCAACAAAGATGTCAAAAGTTACTAGTTCTACAAATTTTTCAATTGAGAAGTTT
>NW_018397275.1:427035-427203 GCF_002168275.2 Theobroma umbraticum
TTCGGCTTTGCATTGGAGATAACGTGTTTAATCATGTTATTGATGAGGATTCTACTCCAAAGTTGTGGACAAAGTTAGAGAAGATTTATTAAGCGAAAAGTCTTTCTAACAAGCTGCAACTTAGGCGAAAGTTGTATCGCTTAAAGATGGAAGAGAATGGAGACCTCA
>NW_018397275.1:427265-427449 GCF_002168275.2 Theobroma umbraticum
GAGGAAAAGGCACTGTTGTTCCTAGCTTCGCTTCCAGACTCCTATGAGGTATTTATAGAATCTCTAATATGTGGGATGGATACAATAATGTTAGAACAAGCACAAGAAACATTAATGCCTCGTGAAGCCTGAAAGAAAAGTAAGGAAGGAGATAGAGATCCAAGTGGCTTGGCATTGGTAACTG
>NW_018397275.1:427549-428016 GCF_002168275.2 Theobroma umbraticum
TATTTACTTTCTATTTTGTGTTAATATTACAAAAATTATAACTTATAAAATTATAAATTATAATATATATACCATTGTTTGTATAAACTTATAATATATATACTTAAAGAGAGCTTTTGAGATTAAAATAGTTTTGGAACCTAACTTTGTTTTTCAATTTCATGTAATTAAGAACAAATTCATAGAGTTAATTAAATTAATTAATGAAACTATAATTATTAATTGACTTGTAATGTTTTTTAATATATGTATTTTATATACATTGGATTCGTTTATAAGAAATATAATTACTATTATATATATGCTAAAATACTTTTAGTATATATACACTTTAAATATAAACATATTTACTATTTTATTTTATGTTAACATTACAAAATTATAACTTATAAAATTATTAATTATGTTTGCGGTATTTGTTTCTGATTATTTAAATTTAAATTTTATTATTTGTGTATTTTTATTAA
>NW_018397275.1:428026-428934 GCF_002168275.2 Theobroma umbraticum
AGTAAATTATATGAAATATGTAAGAGAAATATTATTGTATATAGCTATAGATGCGGATTCAAGTTGGGATAATTGGATACCCATGAATATCATTTTAATAATTTTTTTACATAATCAGGTTTTTAAACTAGTTAAGGTAATTATAAGGTTATGGGGATGTCTTAGGGTAGGGTTTGAGTAGTAATTTTAAAAAATATTTGGGTAGTTAATAGGGTTAAGTTATTTATTTCTTATAGGGTTAAGGTTCGAGTACTTTATATCTTATAGAGTTAGGGTTCGGACACTTCAAAATTAACAAATACCTTACTCGTTAACAACCTTATATATATTTATGTGAATTGAAATTAAAACATATTCATTAAATTCAAACCTAAACCAAACCAAAATGGAAAATGCTCTCAACTCATAAGCGTTTCCCCCACTTCCTACCCTTGGCAGTTTGGCAACTGGTCAACCGCTGGACCCTCCAAACCAACCCCTAGCATTGGCCACATTTCTACAAAGATCATCGACATCCATCCTGAGCGTGGTGGTAGAGAAAAACCTTCAACCGCAAGCCTTGCAAGGTTAAAACCAGCAGCCAACCTCTCCAAGGTTTCAAAAAAAGTCTTTTCTCTCTATCGCTACAGGAAAAAAGCCTCCTATTATCCTTCTAAGCTAAGATCCTATTGTGTACAAGGACCATCTTGCCGCTGCTTTTTTGAAGATGAAATCTGGATCCTAACACAACCTTTCATGCTTTCCCTCATGGCTAAGTTTATGCGCATGCCAAAACTACAAGATATCAGATCTGCTTTCAAACGGATCGACCTTGCAGGAGCCTATGAGATCAAATGGTTGGACTATAAACAGGTTGTTGTGGAAATTACCCAAGAAACAACAAAGATAAAACCCAGAGAAATCAAGCA
>NW_018397275.1:429034-477075 GCF_002168275.2 Theobroma umbraticum
TAATTTTTGTAATATTAACACAAAATAGAAAGTAAATATATTTATATTAAAAGTATGTATATAACAGTAATTATATTCCTTTATAATATGATATGATATTCATATTATTTAAACAAAATTAATAATCTAATAATTTTTTAGTTTAAATATACTAATGACATCACATTAATAATTAGAGAAATTATACTTTTTATATATTTGTTAATTTTTAACAAAAGAATTGCTTGTAAAGTTGATAAAAATTGTATATATTTAATTTAATTTTTGAAATAATAATAAAATATTTATAAATGGTAATCGAGATTGGAGAGCAGGTACCCAAGGGGTGGTACTCGAACTTTACTCGAAGCTAATATGGATAGTGAAATCACTACCCGAACCTATCCCAAACCCAGTTATAGGGTACCCTAACCCTATATAATCAGGTCAAGCATCTACGAGCTATCCCTAAATATACAGTGTTTTGATTAAAATAGATATTTTTATAAGAGTATCGACAGAGCTTAATTGAGGACTCTAGGTTAGTAATTCAACCCATTAGAACAAGTTAAGGGAGAGAGGTAAGATTTAGATGAAGTGTGAGAGATATTGTAATTCTAGACTTGTTTGAGTTGATTTTTATCCAATTTTATTGCTGCTTCAATTTTTTAGGTTAAATTCTTGTTAATTAGATTTAGTTAATTTATAATTTATTTAGTTACTTGATTTTGTTTGTTTGGATATAATTAAATTATGTTAATTTTAGTAATTAGTAAAATTGTAGATCAATTCTTTAGGAGATCGATATTCTATTTATCATTATGTTATCTTTTCGATACATATGCTTGCATGGATATAAAATTAGAACAACAGATATCAGCAATGCAGTAAATGAGAATAAAAATCATTCCACTAAAACCCTACGCAATACCCAAGAGACCAAGCCTGTCACATGCATCATGTTGTTTCTTTTGGCCAATTACAGTGGCTATGGTGAGGAAAAAGATAGTGGATATGAACTCAACTACGAGTGCTCTCTAGAAAAGACTAGAGCTTGAGCTTAGCCATGTGTCACAGCCTTAACGTGGATCATGTGAATCATAGAGATATTTTCCCAATAAATAAAGCCATAAGTCCCACGTCAAACAGACGCTTTAAATGAAAAGTCAAGGGAAGATGTCATGGTCAAAATGAACAATATCTCATAAGAGTTGATGTGTACTATGACATCATGTCAACAAGTAGTGTTGGTGGAGTGTTCACGTAGTCTTTGCGACTTTGTCGTTCTTTACTAACTTCCTTCACTATATTTTGGGATTTCTCATTGCTGTTATTGCTCTATAAGCAATTCATTCTAAAGTACCTGTTTGACATTTGCAACAGGTTTTTTTTTTTCTAACGCATGTATCTGACTACTAACAAAAAATTTGAATACTTATAAAATTATTACTTATTACACTTTATTTTTTTATAATAAATCAGATAATCACAATTCAAACAATTTATGATTAATCTTCGAACTTTTAAACAAGTAGGTCTTTCATACTAGTTGCTCATGGCCATTTTCATGCCCACTTGGGAGGGCTGTTTTTATAAAATCTCCACAGTGGGAGAGCTTACGTCATAATTTGTGGTGGCAGGCCTAATCATAGTGTCAGGCTTTGAATATGAAATTGAGATGCTACCTTACAAAGTTAGCCGTCCTCCCTAGATTGAGAAATGAAGAGTTGATTTATGATTCCGTTACCTTTTTTTAAAACAAGTTCATTGCATAAACCATGCTTTTATCACATGAAACTCTTTGTTTTTGCTCATGCTTAAACCAACTAGTGATAAATATCCAAAATAGAGCAGACAATTCATTAAATTAAAACTTTAACACTAGAGTTCAAGACCCTCTAAAATCTTGAATAATCTTTATTACTTGCATGAAAATATTTGGATTTCCACATTAGTTTCAAAAGTAGATGCCAATGTCTTTAATGATAATTTTTCCATTAATTTTCACTTTTTTCAAATTTTGAAGCACGTGCTATTAATTAAAGAATTAATCCTAGTTATATGGTTATCTTGAAAATTTATAATCTAATTTTGTTAGATATATATTATATTATTATTATGAATCGATTTCATATTAGGATTGAATCGCATTTAATCTCAATTGTAAATTTCAATTATTAATATAATATCAAGTGTATAAGATACATAATTTCAATTAAAAATCTCCATTGTGAGATTTTTTTTCAGTATCGAAAAGCTAAGTAGAGAGCAATGATTGTCATTACCATTGCTTTCAATTTCAATATTTGGGTAATATAAAATTGAAGCTAAATGGTTAAGTCGTCCCACATAAATAGGAGAATAATGTGAGAACCCTTGCATCCATTATAAAATCTGAGCTGAGACCTGGCTAAGCCATCTTTGCGCTTGGGGCAATGACGCAGCTAGTGAGGTTCTAACCGAGGCGCGTCTATTGCTGGTTGAAAACTATTTCCAAACCCCCTCTTAGGCCTGGGTTCGGCCCTGGCCTTTGAGAATTTCTAGAAGGGCTCCCTTTGGGGTAAAGCTCTACAATTCCTAGTTTTGAAAGGTTTCATGTTTATTTTGCAAAGATGTGTAGGGTATTTATTAATTTTGATATACTTTGGTAAATGAAATATTTAAAATTTATAATTATTTAAATTTTTTTTAAATTTAGTATCTTAATTCAAACTTTAATAAATGTCCATTACATTACCTGATAATTATTTAAATTTGTTTAAAAACTTAATTATGTAAAAAAATGATTAAAATGTTCAGAGTGTATATATAATTACTTGAACCTGAATTTGTATCGATATTTATATACAATAACATTTTCATTTATATTTCATATAATTCACTAATAATTAAATTTATAAAAATACACAAATAATAAATATTAAATTTAAATAATAAAAAATAAATATATAAAATATTAATTTAAATAACTAAAAATAAATATTCAAACAACTTAAACAACTTTACAAGTTTAATTAACTATATAGATTTGTTATTAATTATATGAGATTAAAAAAAATAATTAGGTTCTAAAACTGTTCTAATCTCATAACTTTTTTTTAAAAATATATTTTATAAGTTTATATAAATAAATATATATATATTACAATTAATAATTTAATAAGTTATAATTTTTGTAACGTTAATACAAAATAGAAAGTAAATATGTTTATATATTTAAAATATATATACTAAAAGTATATATACTAAAGATAGAGCCAATCTGACCATGGCTTACACAAAACAGTCAGCGTGTCTTCACAAACATGAAACAGTAGCTAAATTCTAACGAGGAATCAGAACCCACGAGGCAAACCAAAACTCGTTGGTGGATAACAAAATGCTTGTACAAATTTAAACTCGTACAATAGAACCTTTTAAGTACATAGGATTAAAGACTTTTAAAGACAATAAAAAGAAAGCAGGATTCACTAGGTATTGACTTCAGTCTGGTTTCTTCAAGTTCAAACAATTATCTGTTGCTTGACTGAACAACTCCTGCACCTGTTTCAATTCCTTCTCTGGCACCAAAAACACAAATAAAGCATATAGATTTTTAGATTTTTCTTCATTTCAACTTTTCTTTTCCCAAGGTACAGTTTAGATCCCAAGTTTAATGTGGGGAACTTAATCCTACAGCAAGGTTGAAAATAACACATGTACCATTTTTAGAAAATCAAAAGAAATGGGTATGTAGAATGACAGCAATGGAGCAAACATCTTATTAGTTTTGTCTAATACAACACTGAAGGGATGTCTAGCACAAAAAATTTCTTCTTGAGATTAAGCTGCATACTAGGTCTTAACAATCCCACACCTATTTTGGAACTTATTTCCCTTGTTCTTTATTCATTAAAGAGGAAATCGAATTTGAAACAAAATTCAGTCTTTAGAACATGGAAGGCAACAAATCTAGCGAACAACCCAAATGATAGGAAAAGGTACCTGCAGCCTCCAGTTGCTTCTGAAGTTCTTGGCCTACGGCATTATTTTCGGCCTGGACAACAGGTACGATAAAAAGACAAGAAAAAGACAATTAAGACATGTAAAACCGGAAAACAGTAAACCTAGTCGAGACTCTATCTACCTGGAGTTCAGCAATCCTTCTAAGTTGAGCTTCTTCACCTCCTTCGGAAGATGGAAGTGCTGCAACCAAGGCATCAAACTGTTGAAAGTAGTAGTAACAATCAGTAACATCCGACATAAGGCCATGAGAGAAGGAACTGATTTGATCCAATCAACCGATTATACTACTATTTGATTCCTAAGATTATGGTATTAAAAAAAAAAAATTCTGATAAAATCAATAACCCGTCCTCACCTGTTTAGCGGCCTTAACAAGAGCAGCACTCATGAGCTTAGGTTGGTCGGGGAAATTCGCCGAGTCCTCAGTGGGATTAGCAGGGGGTTCTGGGTAATTTGGGGAAAGCCTGACGGGTGGAGCGTCTCTTTGCAACGACCCGAAAGTGTTGAAGGCTAGGGCAGCTATTGCATTTACTTGTTCTTGTAATTGGGAAATTATATCCATCTTCCGAAACCAATGAGAACCCAAATTTTTATACAACAGATCGAACACAGAGTAGCCAAAACTTTGGCAACTGTAACTTCAAAGTATTTGGTCTTGGTGATTCGTAAACTGCTTAAAACTTAAGACCCAAAGAGTAGACACCTGAAAAATGGAAATAAATAGATTAATTAAAAAAATAATAATTGAGCCTAAACAAAATAAAAGTGGAAAAGAATAAAAATATCTAGAAAAAAAAATGAAGTTGAAAATCAGAAATGAAAATGAACAAGAGAAACAGACAAAAACACAAGGCACGGGAGGTGGCAGAAAGGGCACCTCTGGAGCGGCTTTAAAAGCCACAAGCCTACACTTAAAAAAGGGACACAAAGAAACCGGAAGAAAGAAAAAACCCTGGAGATCGCTGCGAAAAAATCAAGAAAAAACCTAAACCATTCTAGCAGCCGAATCCATAACCCAAATGAAAAACCTCAATCAGAATCCCAAAAGGGAAAAGAAACAGAAAAATTGCAACCAAATAACACGCAAATATAGGAGAGGGGAGGGGGACCTTTCGTTTTGAAGGTTTCATCCTTGAAACCTCTCGGAATAGAGTTTCTTTGGGTTTAGGGTCTCTTTAGGGTTTTTACTCGCTGAGGAGAAGTGAGGGGAGGCCACCTGGCTCACCGGCAGCTGGAGAACGGCCAAAAGCAAGGGTGGTTTTCAGTGTTTGTTTTTAGAGAGAGAAAAGCGTTGGGGAGGCGCCGTTTGAAGAGAGAGAATGGGAGAGTGAGAACAAAATCGGGCAGGGTTTCACTTTACTAACGGTGCCGTTTTACGGAGTAAAGTGTTGACAAACAGTTTTCTTAATTAAAAATACAATTATTTAAAGGAAGTTATAGAATTCTAAATTATAGAATTATTCAAAGTAAATAAAGCAGTAAATTTTAAAAATAAAATGCATGCATGAAAAAACAATTAATAAGTGCTTTGCTTAATATGCATCATTGACATTCATTTATCATTGCATTCAATTTGGGTGGATATTTTTGCACATAAATGAGAATCGATGATGAAACTTTCTCAGAAAATTTATTATTTTCAATAAAAGATTTTTTATTTTCTTTTATATTAAATAAACTGATTTTGCATCATATAATATTATACTTTATATGTAAATGATAACTCCAGATAATGACACTTTCTCGAAAAATTTATAACAATAAGTTTTTTTGAGTAACTCTCTTAAATGAGAAAGTAATCTCAAATTTTATCATAAATTTAGGATGACTCAAAAAATGCTTTCAATAAAAAGTTTTCATTGGTATTAAATAAATCGAATTTTACATCATATGATATTATACCTAAACCAAAAAAACTGATGACACTCTCAAACCTCACATCAAGGCAATCGGGTTCTCGGACCCAACGAAAGGCTTGAGCTTGAAATGCTAAGTAGGTAGCCTCGGAGGGGGAAGGGGGTCAAACGTATTACATACAAGGAATAAGCTGAAAAAAGGGTTATCCAAGTCAGAAGATAATACTAACTGTGTCTCCCTAATGGTTCTTATGCTTAATTACTTTAGTTAAATTTACATAAGATGGTCATGAAAATTAACTCTTAATTTTTACATCTCCACCTTTTTCAAACTACTGCAAGACTGGTCTCTCCTAGATAGTGGAAAAGAGAATGGGATAATTTTCTCTTTGTTTTCCTCTTTTCCTTACATTCTCTCTTTTCATTCTTCCCACAATTCTGCATGAAGCTTTTGTCAAAGTCCGGCATTAATACAAAAATGGTTCAAAATTAATATTTATTATTAGCCTTTGTTGACAGTTTTTTTCTTCTGCTCTAACCGAGTCTGATATCTGCATCTGGTCCAACATGTAATGATAAAACTAATACAAATGAAAGATTAATTAGATTACAATTAGCAAGTTATTGTACTCAACCAACAACCATTCAATGTTGAGACAGCAAAGAAGTCTTTGCTTGTCCAAGTTTACCCTAAGCACAAGGATGTTTGTTTTAATGGGTCGGAGCTTCAATGATCTAACCATTTAACAAAGTATCTAAACTAAACTAGACGTAGCAATCCACTTGGGAAGTCTGAAAATTGACTTTGAATTTGGTATATATATAAATTTCTCAAATCTCAAACTCCACAGCCATGAAGACTCAGTGCAAATACTTTAACAAAGCTATATATAGTTGTGAGGTACCTAAACTAAAAGGTCATTGATTTAGACTGTACATTTGAGAATTATAACAGCTGGGGAAACGAGTACTCTTCATTTCAAAGACAATGAATATCTAACAATTTAGAATACATACATGTTCCAATTGCTTTTCAAAAGTTATAGTTTTATTCATTTCACAATAGTACTGATCATTGGTTGTCTTGTTTCACAATAGTACTAGATTGGAAAAGTTCATTAAGCTTCCTGGTTTCAGGGTCTTATCTCTATTCTTTAATTTGCACTAAATTTTCAACATTAATTAGTAGTCATTTATTCCCAGTACACTTTCAAAAAGTAAACCACCCTATACACCCACAGCAAAAACAGCCAACCCCACTGACATCTTGTTAGCCACTGGCACACAAAAAGAACCCTCATACAATCAACAAAATGAAAAGAAAACACCTAACGGTAAAGCAGTCCCCTGCATCAACAAAAACCATAATAATCAAGCAGAGGGAGAACAACCAACAGCACTATTACCCATCAAAAGCGTAGGGACACCCCATCTCAAGCAATGCCATCATAATCATCACTGCAAACTTACTTGTGTAGTAACTATTGATGATGATTAGCTACATATTATGTATATTGCCCTTTATGTTATATTTAGCTTAACTATCTATCCATTAAAAAAAAAAAACAGGAAAAATCAACAAAAGAAGAAAAAAAACAAAATGCTCAACAATTAAAACTTGATATACAAATCTAAAAGTTTTAAGAGATAGAGTTTATTTTTGATTATACAATCCAAAACCCAATGATATTTTTTATATTTAATTAAAACATCAATAAAACAAAGAGAATTAATAGTGACAAAGCAATTGGTAAAATCCATAGAAGAAAAGCTTTTTGAATCAAATACTCTGCTTTTTTATTAGGCTTTGAATCAAATGTCAAAACCAAAGAAAAGGAACAAGGTTTTGATGAAATAGGAGAAAGTTCGTTTTGCGCTACGAATTCTATAATGTGCTACTAGAACTTCCTGGTGTATGCTACAAAAATTCTAGGAGAAGGTTCAGATGAAAGAGGACATTTTACATGGCTCTTTGATCATTTCTAGCGATCATGTGACCTTGTCAAAGAAGCCAAAGAATGAGGTAAACATTCATTTCCTCCTGGACAAGCCCCAACTAGTTATTTCGGAGAAATATTAAGACAAAATAATGTTCTCACCTTGACCCATGATATCAACTTCCTTCCATGGGGGTGAATGCAGAGATATCAAACAAAGATATTCAAACATGAACACAGACTAAGATATTCAAACAAAACAGGAAAAAAATCAGTTCGTTATTGCAAGGTAAAGACATAAAAAAAATCAGATTTGGTTTCTTGGTAACCAAACAGGAAAAAAATAAAGAGAGAAGAAGAAGAAGAACAACAACAACAAAAACCTTCAGCACCTTCAGCACAACATCAGAAGCTCCAAAGCTGTAAATCGGAACGCAGAGGAAGTGCAGAGTTTGGGGAGCAAAGCAGGGACCTTAAGCACAGCACGGCAAAGGAAGCTTGAGCCGTCTGTCACAGCACCAGAAGGGGCAGCGAAGTAGAGAATATTTGGTAAATTGTTGAGCCACGGACATGGGCGAGGGATTAGGGATCAGGACTTGAGCCCTGAGGGTTTGGTTTACTTGTAGCCTAGGCTGGTAAACTAAGAAATGGGTGGTAGACTTGTTAAATCTTAGTTTCTTTTTTTAGACACTTGTTTAAGCTCTTGTATCGATAAAAATTTAAATATTTTAAATTTTATTAATAAATAAATAATTGTTAACAACAATAACACTTTAATATATTTATATTAAACTTTCCTATATAATAAATAATTCTTAATAATATATCTTTACATATTCATAATATATTATATATTAATGTATAATATAATAAATTTAATATTATCAAATTAGAAATAAAATTAATATTATTTTGTTATTTTTTTTATATTAGAAGTTATAGCAAGGTCCAACTACCTTTTAATCGTTTTATTAATAATAATAAAGATTAAGTACAGCAAGAAAGGAGATCAAAACCTTACCTCCAGAATTACATACATGATAAGAGATAGAATTCCTAATACATGAATTACCATCTTTGCTTGAATTTCTGTTGCAGAAGATAAGTAATTTGCCTGTTTACAAAGATCTATGAAAAGTTTACAAAACAAAGCCCAATACAAGGAAAATAAAAAATAAAAAAGAAGAGTACTATTCTTTTACATTTATTTAAAATGAACATATAATAAATTTAATCTATTTAGTTTGAAAATACCATATAACTCTCCTCGTGCTTTAGTGAATACACAAAGATCCTGATGTTTGTAGCCTTGATTAGACAAGAAATCTACTGCCTAATTACTTTCTCAATAAATATGTGAAATTCTATAAGAAATAATCCGTAGACATTTTCTTATAGATTTCAATAAATATCGTATATTATTTTGTTATTTATTTATAATATATTGTTTATTGTTATTAACTAAATTTATTATTTTGTAAAATATTAATTACTGATTTATAATAAGTATAAGTAATATTTTAATTTTATATAGTATATATTTATATGTATTACTTTGTTATATATATATATATATATGTGCGTGTGTGTGTGTGTATGAAATTAATGATACAACTAATACATTATAATATTTTATGTCAAATTTTATATAAATAAAAACTCATTATAATTAATATGTTATAAAAACTAAAATGATAACTTATAACGTCATTAATAAGTGTAATCATATAAATAAAGTTTATTATAAGTTATAGTAATGTTTATGTATAAATCAAATATATGTATATATAATATATTTATACAAATATATATATTTATAACATATTAATATGTAGGATGTTTACTATCATTTATTAATATTAACATATTAGTTATATCATTTAAAATATATAACTTATAATTTCATATTAATATAAATTTATAAATAAATATATATTTAATATTAAATTACTATGATTATACTTTGTATATGTACATATAATAAACTAATACTTTTAGGTATATTATTAATAAGTTTTCTATCAATTCTTCTTAACTTATATTAACTAATATTAGAATACATTAAGTATTATTATTTTTATATACCTTATGTGGTTATATATTTATAGATAGTACTAAAGATTTCAATTATTAAAATTATAATATGAAACTAATCGTAAAGGATGACGTAATCAAAGTAATATTAAAATTATCTTGTATGAATATAACTAATGTAAAACATAATGTTATATTACTTTATTGTATATATATTAGTGATACAAATTATATGTTATAATATTATATATAATACAAAGTTTGCATAACTAATAGCTAATTATAAATAATATTTTATAAAAAATAAAATGATAACTAATAAAGTTATTAACTGTAATCATATAAATAAAATTTATTATAAGCTTACATATAAAACATCGGTGTAATAAGTATAACATATTAATATATATATGTAGGATATTTAATATCCCATATATGTATATCAACTTATAAAGTTATATCATTTAAAATATATAATACATTTTTGATATTTTTGATGAATAATACATTTCTATATATGTATGTATGTGTGTGTGTGTGTGTGTGTGCATTTCTTTGTTATGATTATAATTTGCATACCTGCATATAATAAACTAATATATTTTAAATATATTATCTTAATAAGTTTATTATATATCTATCTTTTAAATTTATATTAACTAATATTAGTACATAACTCAAGTATTATTACTTTTTGTTTAATTTATTATTAGATTTTATCATCTATTTTTATAAAATTAAAAAATTTATTATGTTCTTTTTATAAACTTTTTAATTTCATAAATTAATGAATTTGGAACTATTAATTTATAATTTATGATTCAATAAAGTTTTCAAAATATATAAAAAATAAACAAAGAAAATCATATTTAAAATTTTAAAATTATAAACCTCAGTATGCATATATTTAATTTTATTAATATATTTCTCATAGAGGATTAATATAATTTTAAAAAATTCTTAATAAATTTTATATACAAGATTTAAAAAATAATAATACCGATGAAATTTTCCCACAAAATATTTCTTTGAAAAATTTCTGTTAGTAATAGTTTCTTCCAACAGAAAATTTCATTGAAAAATTTACTAGGCTTTAAATTTTTTTTGTGCCTTAAACTTTTTGATGGATTTTCAATGGATAATTTTCTGTTTGAAAATTTCAATGGAAATCCATCAGAAAAAATCAAAATAAATTTATATTAGAATTATGTTTGGAAATCCGTTGGAATTTTATAAAAGAAATTTTTTCGTCGGAAAAAACTTATTTTTTGTATTGTAGATACAACCAAAACAAGTAAATAAGTATGAACAACTAAAATTACATGATGCATGATCAAGAGAAACTCATGTAGCCATCCAACCATGAAGTCCACAAAATGATGTGATGAGATGTCTCTCGTAAAAGCTCAAGATGGTGGTGGAAACCAAGATCGGAACTCATCCTCCAGTCTTCCTCTAAGACATCCACACGAGCAATCAACCTAGAGTCCATGGTTTCATTATATGAGAGAAGGTTAATGAAGGTTTGCTCGACATCGAATGTGGTGACATAAGATAGTTAGAGCTAGGTGCACTAGGTAAAGTACTAGATGGACCATTAAGATAGGTACTCGACTCATGCTTATCTCCCTCATCACCCTCATTATCATCTTCATCCAAGCGTTGTTTTTGAGTTCTAAACCTAGCTCGTTGACAGCATGCTCATTGATGGGCTTAAACAAGGCATGGTTTTCGAGTGGATCACAATGGGTGTCAACTTGAAAATGATAATTGATTTCGTTGACTAACATGTTGTAAATAAGGGTTTGCAAGACCCCTTGGATAGTGCGGAGCATGTAATCCGTGATAAATTTGGAAAAGTAGATGTGGTGGTTGTTTCTGATGTGATAGATTAACCAAAGGTCCTTACTAATAACAATGAAATAGTTTGAGCTGTGAGGGAGGACAGTGTGAGTGATTATGATATGCAAGACTCAATCATAAAAAGATAACTTTTTACAACGAATGGTGTCTTTGTCATTTAGTGGAGGATAAACAAACACAAAACAAAATGTACCATCATAAAAAACATAACTCATATCACCTCGTTGGGTATGCAGATAAAGGACTCAATCTAGGATAGCACGAGTGATAAGGATGCGCTTTCCCATTACGTGAATTACAAACCTATCATCATGGTTTACTAACTCACCAGTTTTGGAATCAGGATAATTTTTAGTGGCATTAAAGTAAAAGATTTGAACTAAGTTTTCATTGAATTTGCTATTCAGCCTTAAAAAATGCGTCCATCTTAATTGTTCAAAATTGACAAGATACAAAAAACCAATGGACTTTAAGTAGTGAAAATCAATTTTATGCCTAGGCGTTACCTTTTGTTTAGCGAAATCATCTTTGAATTTTTGTGCATAGGATAGTTGAGTGAAATTGCTCTAGAACGAGTCCCCTATCGGTTGTGTGGAGGATTTGGCACTAGTAGAACTGCCTGAACCCCTCTGAGCAATCACTTTTATGTGTTTTGTCTGTGGCTCATCATTTTGGGAATATTGGAGATTGAAGTATTTTGGTGAGAAATGGACTAGTAAAAGTGTTTAGGAAGGCGAGGGAAGTGTTTTAATCAAAATAATTTCTCTCAAAATGCAATAAAATTTGAGAAATTTGGAACTTAAGGTTTTATGGAACCTCAACTCTAATTTTTCAAAAATTTGGGACTAATTTGTGTACAATTTGTGTTTTTGATACTAAGGATTAAAAGAAAAACACCTTAAATGGTTTATAATTCAAGAAGATTACTATTAAAGTGAGAGGATTTAGAGGAAGGAAAATTGGGTGCCATGGGTTTTTGAGAAAAATGAGTGTCAAAGCTACTTCAAATAGTTCTTCTATTGATAGTCCTGAACATTTATCAGTAGATGACATTCAAACATTGTATTTTTTATTGTGGGTGTCTATCTATTGATAAATTATGCATAGGATTTTTGTTTTCAGTCTCAACCTGTTATCTATCAATAGATGGTGCACAAGAATTTTAATAGAGGCCTCTAGAAGGTATCTATTGATAATTATGGATCAACTATCGATAAATGTTCTTGTATGGTCTTGAAAAACACGGTTTTTAACTTCTAAAAACATGTGAAAGGGTCCATAAATGAATCTTTTACCAAAAATAGGCTTATGCTTGGTGTAAGGACACTTGAAACATCATTTTGAACTAGTGTAAGTATAATTTTTGGATAAAAAACCTTGAATTAAAAACAAGAAACTCTTTCTTTCACACTAATTGAGGTACCTTTTGAATTGGATGGCCATGCATAGGATTAAATTTTGATACTTTTATCATCTACGGCAGATTAATAAGACCTAGTTCACTTTTTATTTAGCAGAATTGTTCTCTATCATGAGGTTTAGTGAAAATATCAACTAATTGATCTTTTGTATCTACATGTTCAAGAACAATGCCTTCTTTTTGAACATGATCTTTAATGAAGTGATATCTTTTTTCTATGTGTTTGGTTCTAGATTGATGGATAGGATTTTTTGTAAGATTCATGGCACTAATATTATCACATTTAATGGGAATTCTTTTCATTCCTAGTCCATAATCTTTTAATTGTTGTTTCATCCACAACACTTGAGCACAACAATTTCCAACAGCTACATATTTAGCTTCGAAAATATGTTGAGTTATATTATTTTATTTTTTTGAAAACCATGAAATCAACATACTACCTAGAAATTGACATGTGTTGGATGTACTTTTTTTTATCTATTTTACATCCACTAAAATTGGCGTTTGGATATGAATGGAGATCAATAGTGGAACTCCTTGGATACAATATTCCTATATTTGCTGTGTCTTTTAAGTACTTAAAAATTTTTTTAACAGCACTTAAAATGAGGTTTTTGAAGAGATGATTGAAACCTAACACATAGTCCTACATTAAAGCTTATGTTTGGTTTACTGGTGGTTAGATCAAGTAAGGAACCAATCATTGATCTATATAGCTTTTGATCTATGGGTGTATCTTTTTCATCTTTGTCAAGCATTGTTAAAGTGTTCATGGGATTGTGATAAGTCTTTATGTGTTCCATACCAAACTTGTTGAGCATATCTTTTGTGTGCTTAGCTTGACTTATGAATGTTCCATCCTTCTTTTGTTTTATTTGAAGTATAAGGAAGTAGTTTAATTCACCCATTATGCTTATCTCAAATTCTCCTTACATTGTTTTGGCAAACTCTTGACAAATATGCTCATTAGTAGTACTAAAAATAATATCACCAATATAAACTTGCACAATTAAAATGTCTTTGCCTTTGCCTTTGATGAAAAGAGTTTTATCAACTTTTTCTTTATTAAAATTATTTTTTATTAAAAATTTTGATAGGGTTTCATACCATGCTCTAGGAGCTTGTTTTAACCCATACAAAACTTTTCTTAGTCTCAAAACATGATTTGAAAAAGTAAGACTCCAAAAACCGAGAAGTTGTTCAATATATACTCCTTCATTCATAAGTCCATTAAGAAAAGCACTTTTAACTTCCATTTGATATAACTTAAAATTCATATGGCATGTAGAGGCTAAAATCATTCTAATGGCCTCTATTCTAGCTACTAGAGCATGAGTCTCATCATAATCTATTATTTCCATGTGATTGTATCCTTTAACAACTAACCTAGCTTTGTTTCTAATTATGGCTCCACTTTCATCTATTTTGTTTCTAAATACTCATTTAGTACCTATAATTGGATAATCATTTGGCCTAGGAACTACCTCTCATATTAATTTAATTCTTCTTGCATAACTAGTATTCAACATTCATCATCTAATGCTTTATCAATGTTCTTAGGTTCAATTTGAGAAATAAAAGCAACATACTCACAAATATTTTTAACTTTAGCTCTACTTCTTACCTTTGAGTAAGATCACCTATAATCTTACTTTTATCAACTTATTTCTTTACCATTGGGTAACGAAGTTCATTTTCTTCAAAGACTTGCTCAGTTTGTTGCATTTTTTCATGTGATGTTTCTTCATTTTCTTTGGATCCTTCTTAGTTAAGATCAGGTTCCTTAATTTGCTCTTGAAGGATACTTATATGATCATCAAAATCTTCCTATTTAGAAGGTGGGTTAGAATCATCAAATAATACATATATGGATTGAATTTTCAACAACTAATGTTCTTTTATTAGAAACTCTAAATGCTTTAGAAGTTAAAGAGTATCCTAAAAGATTCTTTCAACATTTTTAGCATCAAATTTTTCAAAGTTGTTTTTCCCATTGTTTAGCGCAAAGTATTTGCTACCAAATAGATGAAAGTATGCAATTTTGAGCTATTTACCTTTGTGTAGAGCATAAGGTGTTTTCTTCAGTATTGACCTTACTATTACTCTATTTATGATGTAGCATGATGCGTTAATAGCTTCAGCCCATAAGTACCTAGGTTAATTATTTTCACATAACATAGTTCTAGTCGTTTCTTCTAATGTTTTATTTCTTCTGTCAACTACCCCACTTTGTTATGGAGTTTTAAAAGCTAGAAAATTATGACTCTATCCTTTCTCATTGCATAGTTCCTCAAAATCTATATTCTTTTCCATGGTCATTTCTAACACTAGTTGTTGCATACCCTTTCTCATTTTCAGCCTTCTTACAAAAATTAGTAAAAGCATTTAAGTCCTAATCTTTTGTTGCTAAAAGAAGTACCCAAGTGTACCTAGTATAGTCATTTATAATTACAAAACCATACAATTTTCTTCTTAAGCTAGTGGTTTTAGTTGGTTTAAAAAGATCTAGGTGAAACAATTGTAATGGCCTAGAGGTTATGACATCACCCTTGCATTTAAATGCACTTTCTTATATTTGCCTTTGGCACATGTATCACAAAGTCTATCATTCTCAAAATTTAATCTAGGTAATCATACCACAAGATCTAAAAAAGATAATTTTGAAAGTGTGTGCATGCTTACATGTCCAAGTTTTCTTTGCCATAGCCAACTATTTTTATTTTTATTAGTCATAAAACATATATTGTTTAAGCATATTTCTTGTAAACAAAATTTTTTTTTTTAACATCAACAACATGGCAAAACAATGCTTGAAATATAACTTTAAGACCTCTATCACATGATTGACTAACACTTGACAAATTATGTTCAAGACCATTTACAAATAAAACATTTTTAGTTTGAGATGAAGAATCTTTACAAATTGTTTGAATACCTTCTATGTGACCTTTTAAGTCATCTCCAAAGGTCACATTTCGTTCTTTCTTTGGTTTCAATTCTTTCGATGATTAGTTGATACTGGTCATGTGTTTAGAACATCCATTATCATGGAACTACATTTTTTTCTTTGTGTTTTTGACTTCAAGGATGTGTGTTCAATTTACAAAAAGAGAATTCAAACTTTTGACTTTGGTATCTAAATTTTCTTGTTAAAATATGAGTTAGTGCATTTGGTTCCTTTTGGAACCCACTCCAATTTTACTACCTTGCCATGTGAAGGTTTGGTTCTTTTTGGAATCCATACACTCTTGATAACCTTTCTTCTATATTTAGGGATTCTTAAATATCAAAAATAAATGGAATGCATTACTTTATGGCAGCATATGCATCTAGTGAATTAACCATATTTTTCATTTTCTTTGACAAAGAAATTCTTTAAATGAGTTTCCTTTTAAGTGCCATCATAACTTACTCATTTTTTATCAAAGAATGTACTTTATGTTTCTAGCATGTCATTCAATTTTTGTTGACTCATATGAAATTTTGAAAATGAATCAAGCAAGTTTTCATTTTTTTTCTTCAACTCATTTCTCTCCATTTCTAAATCCTTGACTATGCTTTCTAACTCAATCTTTGCCGTGACTAAAAACACATTTATTACTTTAAGTTTGGACATGATACTTTTGTATTTCAATGTCTTTTTTTAAAAAAAAAATTAAGAACTAAATCATCATATGCATCTTGTAGTTCATCAAATGAATATGACTTTTCATCTAAAGTACATGAGCTAGAGCCTTGGGAAATAGAGCATACTTTGAAGTCTTCAAGTGTCATGAAGAAAAGGTTGGCAACTTCTTCTTCTTCTTTATCTTGAGAATCATCACTATCACGTCGTGTAGCAACCATTAACTTTTTCTTGTAATTCTTTAAGGAACTCTTCTTGTTTGAGCACTCATACTTGGTGTGTCTTGATTTTCAACACTCATAACATATCAAGTGATCCTTGTTATGTTCTCCCTTAGGCATATCTCTCTTAAAGGTTGTCTTACCCCTATATTTTTTCTTTATAAACTTCCTAAACCTTTTAGCTAACCTGGCTTTGTCCTCATCCTCCTCACTCTTATCTCTCATGTTTCTCTCTTTTTTCTCAATTGTGGACTTTAATGCTATCCTTTTTTTTTATTGGTGTTTTCCTTTTTTACCTCATTTCTTTCACTTTCATGATTTAGGGTCATCTCATATATGAGTAAAGATCCTACAAACTTTTCTAGTTTGAAGTTGTTTAGGTTTCTTGCTTCCTCTTTAGCCATCATTTTTAGTCTCTATGACTTTGGTAAACTATAGAATACCTTCTTTACTAATCAGGCATTAGGGAAATCCTTTCTTAAGGCTTTTAAACTTCCAACTATGTTTGTGACCTTTCAAACATTTAGTTTATAGTCTCTCCTTTTTTCATCTTAAACAACTTATAATCATGTATGAGTAATCTTATTTTTGATTCATTAACTTGGTTTGTTCCTTCATAAGTGGTTTTTAAGGTATCTCAAATTTGTTCTACGGTTTCACAAATGGATAATTTATTAAACTCACTAACACTAAGGGAGAAAAGAATGGTGTTATAGGCCTTGCAATTTGATTGTATCAATTTCTTTTCCTTCTCATCCCACTCTTTCCTAATCTTAACTATCATCTTCCATCCACATCTTTATAGGGACATAAGGACCATCGAGAATTACATTCCAAACCTCAAGATTATAGATTGAATGAACATCTCCATCATCTTTTTCGAATAAAGGTAGTTTATAGCTAAAAATAATGGAGCTCTTTAGATTAAATGCCCCTCACCAATAATGGTTGCAATGAATTCCATTTTGATGTGTTGAGCTTTCCCTTTGAATCATTCAAGGTTTTTAGACTTGTAAAATTTGAGCCCTAGCTCTGATACATATTGTTGTACAATAAGCTCAATGTAAGGAATTCTAAAAGAGTGGTGAATTGGTATCTTTTGAAATTTTTTACCAATTTTAAGAAAATAAAATTTTCTCAAACCAAGTTCCGTTTTTGAGATAAGTAAGACAATAAATTTCTTTGTGAGATAAAAGAAGTTAAGAACATAAATAAACTTTAGAAGAATGAGAAGAAAATCAACATAATAATTTTTATTGAGATTTAGCCTCCTTGCTTATGTCTTCTTCTTTAGATTTACTAAAGAGTTTGAAATCCACTATTCAAATGAAGTTTAATATAGTTCCTTTTATGGATCAAACATAACTTTAACACTAGTTTTTTCAAGGATGAGACAACAACCTCTTTACCTTTTACTTGGGTTAAGGTATAACCACCAAATTAACTACCTTTTGATTTGATTAAGGTATAACTACTTATGTGTTATAATAAATGAGGAGTGAAGAGCTGAAATTCCTCTTAAAGGCTGAGTAGCAAGATAAGTACAAGTGTTTGGTGAGAAAACCAAAGCTCAAGATAAATGTCAATGGAACAATCTTAGATAATCATTCATATTTAATGAAATAGGAATTTGAATTTCTTGAAAAGTTCAAAGAATTCAGACTATGAAACTAGCTAGCATAGACTTTTCTCACTATAAAGATTGGATCAAAGTGAAAAATAATCAAGCTAGTAGTTCATAGATTATCTAAAGTGTGAATATGATTCCTTAAAAATGGATATCCCTAGAAATTGAAAATATAGTAATGTTTGATTTGGGGTAAGTCAATATCATGTTGAACATGAATTGATCTATTAAAACAAGTCTTCCTAAGCACCATTTCCTACAAAACCTCTATAAACCTTCAAATGGGTTCTATCTAAGTTAGTAGACAAAGAAACCATATGAGATATGGATTAGTTGTCTTAGTTAGATAATTCGGACATACATGGCTTATGTGAAGCATGTATGGTTGTAAGTATACGGTATATCCAAAATGGTTTTGGATATTGCTTCGAATGATCAATAGTAATTATCTTACCTTACTAAAGAAAGTGTTCACTAGTAAGGTATAGTGGTAGTGTATGATACTTGAAAAAGGTTCAAGAATCATAATCTTACAATGGAACCTTATCTTATGATTTACGCATCAAATGTAGAAACAAAATCATAAAATTACACAAGAACACTGAGATTAGTAGAATGCATTTTAGAAATGAAGATTCCTAGTGATGCATAGCTTTTGTGTGATAAACCTACTAAGAACCAACATTTGACATTGATTATAAAATGGCTAACAGCCATGAGATTCTAAATGGCTAGAGACCAAGAATGGACTTGGGATAATCCATAGAGATGGATTAAGATCCATAAGGGTATATGCTTGCCAATAAAATGATTTATGAAATCAAGCAAGCACTTTAGAGTTTACCATTCAATTTGATGTGAGAATCAAAAGGTTTTGATTTCATCAAAAATAGGAGTCTTGTGCATACAAAAAGGTTAGTGGGAGTATAATTATTTTCATAAGTGATTTGTATAATTGATATATCACTTATGTAAAACATGAGGTACCTATGTTACAATCTATATTGATTTGGCAATCCAAGGAGCTAATCAAGATTTAGGAAAGGCACCCTAAGCTAAAGGACCTTAAATCTATCTTTATAGATTTAAGGTGATGCTTTGACTTTCCTAATCTATGCGGACATGATGCAAAAAGAATTTAACATAGTTGATCACTTGATAATTGAAGTGATATATGCATATGATGCATTGAGAATTCTTTTACTCATGTGCAAAGTAGTTATTTGGAATGGCTCCAAATGAGGATGACTATGAGTGTCTATAGCTTATGGCCTAATACATCTTATTTTGTTTAAGGCAACAAGAGAGACGTTTTAGATATAAGGTTCAACTTTGAACTAGAAAATGATTCCTAAGATTGTTAAAGTAACAGTGGAGCCATTACTTAAGGAATCAAGGTCTTATTCAAGATCTAAAAGGTATTATGGTATTACCACTTAATGATAGGGATTATCAAGTAGACTGGTAAATTACAATAAAGTGAGTTCCTATAAATCATTGCACCAAAAGTGATTGGCTTTAGTGCAAGTTAGAGATTGTTGATATATGTCTTATAGCTAATCAAATTGGTTAAGGGATATATTGTTATTTATGCATAATCATTTGGTTAAATCCAAATACGAAAAGTTTCCTTCATCAATAAGTTCAATGATAAAAAATTATCATGTACTTGTTGGATGAAGCCCTAAGAATTAAATATGCTTTGCAAAAGAATTATAAAGAGTTACAATTATGAGATACTTATACATCAAAGCATTATTCCTAAATAGCTCCTAGTCATTGTATTATCGAGATAAGGTATCAATAATACTCAAAGACCAACACATGTTATGTTCTTTACTTGTGAAGTAAACAATCGATCTCATAAGTTGAAGTATAAAGATACTAAGAACTGACATATGGGTGGATGTTAAGGAGAACAAGTTCATTGAACATATTGAACATAACTACCATGAGAAGTCCATTTGGTATCTCACTGAATGTCTATGAAATATTTCTCATGTGTCAGTCGTGTAAGTACTCTTTTGACTTGTGACATCAGATTGTCTTATATGTGGACGGCTATACTTTGATACTATTTTACGGGGTTATAACCATAAATGTTGAAATTGATGGTCATTGAGTATAACATGAAACACATAAAGGTAAATGAGTAGTCTAGAAAAAATTCATCATCTCATGTGAATCGTTAAGAGACATATCTTTTTTTTTTTGTTAGTATTAACTCAGGGAAATCCTTAGCCAAAGTAATATGAATATTCAAAAAAAGAGTTTTTTGAATTTTAGAAGAGTTAATAAGTTAATTGCAAGAACTAATATGGAACGGCTTTAAGAATAGACACCATGCCATTCTTTTAGTCTTTTTAAGATATATGATGAAATGAATCACTTTCACTAGTAAACTACACACTAAAAGATTAGTCAAATCATTTTGGCATTCATAACATTTGAATAGTCATGATGCATTGTTAAATCTCAATCTTAGTCTATAAACTTGAATTAATCAACTTAAAGTTAATAATGATTGAGTAGAAAAACTAAGTATATACATATAACAAAAACAAATATATTAATTTCAAAATCTATTCATTCAAGTAACCGATTTCAAATTTTTTTTAACCAAATTGAATAAAAAAACCGATGTAACCAAAATCTTCTAACCAATTTAACCAAATTAATCAAATTAACCAAACCGAATTAATCGAATTTTTCAATTAATTCAGTTAATTTAGTACTGATCATATTCTGCTCACCCCTATTTCGGCCACATCACATACTTACCTATAAATTTCAATAAAACGGAGAAGAGATGTCAATCTTTGAAACAAGTACACAATGCTGTTACAGACTCCTGCAAAGATATCTTCATCACAATTCGCAGGCACGAAAAATGCAATGGAAACGAAGTCAAACGGTAAAAGGTAGATTGCAAAGAGTTCCCATTACAAATAATCCAAATTAGAGACAAAAAGTACCTAAATTTAAGTATTTTCCTTTTAACTCTCAACTATCCTCAGTCATGACTTACACAAGTCATCCTTCAAGCCATGACTTCTAAGACTCATTCTATTCCCGCCTTTAGTTTCACAACTCGAGAAAACTAAGACTATGCTGGTGGAATGGCATCTTTGGCGATACATTCCACACTATTGGTGTTGACAGCCATTGAGGAACTACTAACTTCAGGTACAACCCTTCTTGGAACATCAGATTCTTCAGCAGCAGGCTTGGATTCAGATGGAATAGTTTCCGCCCCAAAGATCATTACTGGTAGGCTGGTTGAGGCAGAGCATGGAACTGTCACAGTCATTGTGGCAGTATCACTTGCAGACAATCCATCCATGTGAGATATGTCATCTCCACATATAATTTTCTTGGCATGCTCCAGTTGAGTATCCTGTGAAATATCTATATCTTGCCTTGACGAAGCTTGTTTTTCAAACATCTTGATCCCATTGGGTTCACAAGCCATGGCTTGAGGTTCAGGTTCAGGAAACTTGGGAGTTTGATTGATACTAAGGTCAATGCTTTTCACATCATCATGAACCAATTCCTGCGGCTTAAGGTCAGAACTCAAGGCCTGGTGTTCAACTTGAGGCTTCAGATTTACAATCTCAGTAGATGGCAAAGTAGCAGTAAACGTTGCTGACAGTGGCTCAGATGTTTTAGGTGTCTCCACATCAATACTTGGTCCCTTCATCGGTTTGAAGGCTTCAAATCCCTCCAGTGACTGATCCTGTCCTACGGATTTATCATTCAGCAATCTAGAACCTAAGATTTGTTCTTGCAGGAATTTTTGACCCAGGGGAAGACTTGTGTCATTTATTGACAAGTTACTAGCTGGAGGAATCAGAATAGAGGCAGATTTGCTCTCACTAGCAGCTGTGGCACCAGACTGAAGCCTAGTATCTAGACCTTGGTCTGGAAGGTTAGGTGCATCATATTTAGGCTCAACAGGTTTCTCACTTTGCCCAGATGGAGGACCCACAGCATGGTGCTGACTTTGAGGGTTTACAAATGGGACAGGAATCTCTTTTCTTTTGTACATCTTAGCATGAGGAGCCACATCATTTGCAGCAGTAATTGGAGTGAATCGCCCCGGCAGAAATACAACACCTCTCAGATGAGTGTTGGTGTCACCTACCTTAACATTAAGAAGATATCCAGCATCAAATGAACCTTCAATGACACCAGAAACCATCTGACCTACTATTTCATCAGAGGCAGGGTTACTTGTTCCCACACTCTGCTCGTTTTTCTTTAGAATGTCAGATGCAGGTGTCGCAGGTGTGCTCTCCCCTTGAACACTCTCATCCTTGCGTGGACGCCCACGTTTCCGCTTCATAGGGGGGTCCACTGAAGAACATAAGCTAGCCCCTTGATTCTGGCTGCTCATCCTGAACAAATGGATGCACAACCTCCTTTATAGTATCTTAATATAATTCCTTTGCAATAGTCTTCCCAAATCTTCCTGCAATCACAAAAGCAATTAAAATTTTTGGCATCGATACGACCAAACAAGAACTGAGCACATTAGAATAAATGGTACAAAACAGTAGTCAATAAAGACTATGCTAATATTTCTTTTGCCATGCTAGTAAATCATATTGCACAGGAATCAACTTTACCAAACTATATGATATCTGGAAATCCTCTAGATTATCATTAACATAAGATTGCCTATTGTTGCAATAGCTATGTGCTCTACTTGGTGTAGGCTCAAGTAATGGTTGATATTCCTACATGCTCAATGCCATAAACAAATTAGAGTAATGTTTTAATTTTCAAAAGTTTTCAATACAATAAATGGATTAGATTTGAACAGCTAATACACCTACTGAATAAAAGTGCAATTGTTGGTGAACTAAGATATGCATGTCAATAAAGTTGTCTATGTAATAGGTAGATTCAAGGACAAGTCAAATTGATATACATTCAATTACAACAAATCTTTGATATCTTTAATTGATGCTTTCCAAATTTTGGCACCTAAGCAGAGGATATACATTCATGATGGATTGTTGCTAGATTTTAATCAATACAGTGGCAAAAACTACATGCTTCCTAGTTTCTCTTTCTACATACAGTTCATTTTAGAATAAGCAGCGGATATACATTCAAGATGAATTGTAGCTAGATACCAGAGTATTGTAATATCTTCTGGGTAGCTCTATGAGAATAACTGATTTTTTTCATTTTAGGGAAATGAAAATATAGACATGATCCAGAAAGGATGTCTGGAAGTGTAACGAGGACCAAAAAATTCTGCCACGGATTCGATATCATGATCAAGGGCCAAAGTTCAAGTCATGGGTTTTGCTTGATCCACTATCTTTACACTTAGCCTACAGCATTGCACCGCTGCACTGGCTGAGGCCCTCCCTGCCATTGAAATGCTAACCAAATCTTCATTTTGAACCATGATTCCTTGCCCAAGTCTCGCATTATCAAGGACATTGAGACTTGAGATAACAACAATTTTCTCAAACAAAAATCATTTCCAACAAGGAATGGTACTCAATAGAGCTAGAAGATCTGCGAGAAATGAATATGGGGAAACTCACAAATAGTAAACAAGGATGAAAGAGATAACTCCAATGTCTCTGCAGAACAAACATAAAGCCCAAATCCATTCTAAAAACGAATGCGGAACAATCTATACATTCGAAGAGGGCAACCTCTATTCCAACAAAACCAGATTGATCTTGGATCAAAACACACCTCGGATATGAAGAAAACTTTATCCCTTAATCATAACCCAAATCAGTCAAGATTGAAGGCATGATCACCCTTTCAACACATTTCAAATATCTCATGGGTTTTAGAAGTGAAAAAGTCACAATGGGTACAAACGAAAGGACACCATAATTTTCACCAATCTAAAGAGGCAAATGACTCTCATCTAAGTCCTGAACTGAACCCACAATCCCCAAATAAAATCTCCCACTCATTTCCATCAAGAAATAAAAGAAAGAAGGAAAGAAAGAAAGAGAAAAACCCACTAATCAGTTGCGGTTTCTTTCATGTTTTTCCCATTACAAATTTTTTTACTATGAAACCAAACCTGTAACGCAATGATAACATAAAAGTAAAACTACAGTTTTTAAGGTGGAAGAAGGAGATAAAACTAACGCACCTGCGCTGTAAGGAAGATTCCAAATCACCTGAGTGAAAAATGGGTGGTGAGATAATCAATAAACAAATCCAAATTTTGCTGATTTATTAGTTAGAAAAAATTATTATTTTATTATTATAATTTCTGTTTCTGCTTTATTTTATTTTATTTTCTTTTCCTGATTTCCTCGGAGTTTTGCTGTTTGGTTCGCGGGATAGTATTATAACCGAAGCGCAAGGAAACCAGGAACGGGCGCTACGAGCTTCCTGTTTATTTGGGCCTCCACAAACATGAAAAGAGTGTTTCTTTGGGCTTCGATTCGCCTAAAGCAGCAACGGATAACGAAGAACATGGGCCTCGAAGCCCTCTTTGTACGCCTGGTGGGACTCGAACCCACAATGTGCGGCGGTGGGAAAGATCAAGAAACCAGACACGATCTCAAAGTGGGTCCGTAAACGGTTCCCCCGGCGAGGAGGTACTTTTTGTCCACGAGACAATCTAACATTCTCATAGCCAAGAAAAATCACAATTCAACGATAATAGATAAACTCATTCCCTTGTTTTAGTTT
Source organism: Theobroma umbraticum (assembly GCF_002168275.2). Classification (NCBI taxonomy): domain Eukaryota; kingdom Viridiplantae; phylum Streptophyta; class Magnoliopsida; order Malvales; family Malvaceae; genus Theobroma; species Theobroma umbraticum. The sequence continues at coordinate 454,289 of NW_018397275.1, forward strand.
TGATTTTCTTGGTACTATTGTTTGTTGTCTGCGTTCTTTCTCTATCCTTGACACAGCCATAACCATGGCTTCCTTGCTAGCCAACCGCATCTCAATCTTCACACCACAACCCACCTCAGATTCAACCAAGTTCGGGAAAGGGTTTTATCAAAAGCTCGATTCCGTCAAACCCATGGCGCAAAAACCCCCAAATTCAAGGCTTTTCAAGGTCAGGGCAGATGTGGGTTTTGATTCTCAGACCCTGACGTCAGATCCCAGCCCTTCATCAGGTAAATCCTACGATGAGAAAATCCAGGAAATTCTTCGAAACCGTGATTATAATAAAAAATTTGGCTTTAGTATGGATATTGATTCGTTTTCGATACCCAAAGGGCTTTCTAAAGAAACAATTCGTTTAATTTCTTCTTTGAAGGAAGAACCCGATTGGATGTTGGAGTTCAGATTGAATGCTTATGAGAAATTTTTGAAAATGAAAGAACCTAAATGGTCTGATAATCGATACCCTCCCATTAACTTCCAAGATATTTGTTATTACTCTGCACCCAAAAAGAAGCCTACTTTGAATAGCTTAGACGAGGCTGACCCTGAACTTCTTAAGTACTTTGATAGATTGGGTGTACCTTTGAATGAACGTAATCGATTGGCTAATGTCGCGGTTGATGCGGTTCTTGATAGTGTTTCAATTGCTACTACACATAGGAAGACTTTGGAGAAGGCTGGGGTGATTTTTTGTTCAATATCCGAGGCAATTAGGGAGTACCCTGATTTAGTTAGGAAATATTTGGGGAGAGTTGTGCCTATTGGGGATAACTATTATGCAGCTTTGAATTCAGCTGTTTTTAGTGATGGGTCATTTTGTTATAAACCTAAGGATACAAAATGCCAATGCCAATTTCAACTTATTTTCGGATCAATGCATTGGAAACTGGGCAGTTTAGAGGACTTTGATTGTTGCTGATGAAGGGAGTTTTGTGGAGTACTTAGAAGGATGTACCGCACCTTCTTATGACAGGAATCAACTTCATGCTGCTGTTGTTGAGTTGTATTGTGCTAAGGGTGCTGAGATTAAATACTCCACCGTGCAGAATTGGTATGCTGGCGATGAGGAAGGAAAAGGTGGGATTTATAATTTTGTTACGAAGCGTGGACTTTGTGCTGGAGATCACTCGAAGATATCATGGACCCAAGTGGAGACAGGGTCTGCAATTACTTGAAGTACCCAAGTGTTGTTTTGGAGGGTGATGATACTGTGGGTGAGTTTTACTCTGTAGCACTTACAAATAATATCAGCAGGCAGACACGGGAACAAAGATGATACACAAGGGTAAGAATACAAGAAGTAGGATTATCTCGAAGGGTATTTCAGCTGGAAATTCAAGAAACTGTTACAGAGGGCTTGTTCAGGTTCAATCAAAAGCAGAAAACGCTAGGAATTCCTCACAATGTGATTCAATGCTAATTGGTGATAATGCTGCTGCAAACACCTATCCATACATCCAGGTACATATGCTTATTTATTAGCTTTTTTTTTCCCTATGTTGCATTGAGTACTTGTGTCTTCACTAGTTTTTGTGTGCCTTTTTCTTTATGATTTTATCATGTGGGTAAGTAGGTGGCTCCCCCTTTTTTTTATTTGCTTTTCCTGCTCACCCATGGAATATGCTGTGGTGAAACTCAAGCTTTTGAATTGATATTTTGGAGTATGAATGTGTGTGTTTTTCCTGTTTATTCCAACTCCTTGTCTGTCTGTGTGTAATACTCTATCCTAACCATGTTTACTCTCATAACCAACAAGAGCTCCTTTATTCAACCTCCCATGAATAGAATACTGGAATGCTAGTTGGGGTAGAACTTGATTCTCATCCTTGTTTTGACACAAATCTCCTTGATGTTTGTACTGTCATAGTTACTTCTTTACAGTGGCATTACTCTGTCTGACTTACAGCTTTTATTTGTTGCATCATGAAACTAGTGGCTATATTTTGTTGCTTATGATTGGATTCCTGTTACTTAACAGGTTAAGAATCCCTCAGCTCGCGTTGAACATGAAGCCAGCACTTCCAAAATCAGTGAAGATCAGTTATTTTACTTTCAGCAGAGAGGAATTGACTATGAGAAGGCCATGGCGGCAATGATTTCTGGGTTTTGCCGCGATGTTTTCAATGAGCTTCCTGATGAGTTTGGTGCTGAGGTGAACCAACTCATGAGTCTGAAGCTTGAGGGATCCGTGGGTTAAGCATGATTTGATATTCACTCAATTTAGGTTATGCTGGCTAATGAGATAATTTTGTTAGTGAATTAAATAATGTTTGAGTTCATGAAGATCCTTTTGTAAATGACTAGTTACCTTTAATGTACTTTACTGTCCCCAGAGTGTCCATTGGAACGATAAAATTCATGTTTCATGGAAATTTTCACCTAACCTCTGTATATATACTTTTTTCTTGACCTAGAACAACTGTATACGAGTTCATATTTAGGCAAAATTTTGTTTGATGTGAAGTCTTATGTATTGCTGTGATATTAAGCATTGGCAATAGAGCAATGAGATTAAAGTTTCTTTTGTTACTTTGGCTTGAACCATGGGTTCCAATAATTTTTATTCTTGCTACTGATCTTTGGTATCATTCTTCCGATTAGATTAATCAGGATAAACTCTTGGCAAAAAGAGGAAAAGGAGCTGCCTTTCTTAACCTAGGATAACCTCAAATTGTTGATGGAGATGAGACTCGATCAAATACAAGTATGAACAGAAGAGACCAACAAGGTTCCATGCTCGCTCAAATAATTTAACAGACTATCATTGGTGGGGCTGACTTTTGCAGAAAGGAATTGTCTACCCGTTGTGGCTCTAGCCTTTGTCCCCTCACCTAGTTTGACACTTATTTTGTTTGAATGACTAATTTTTTCCAAAGATGCTTCATGCCGGTAGAAATTTGGTCTGTTTTGCATTTGCCCCTTTGACTTCATAGCTCTCCAACCACTAATATAAATGCCGTCTTCGTACACTCAAAACTTTTACCCGGACGGTGTGCTCTCTGATCACACAAACAGCTGGATAGTATGATTCAGTGTATGCTACAGTGAATAACAAGAAATAAGAAAAATAACATATATATGCATTGAGCTAAACCCAACATTAGAAACATATTTATGGTAATATTCATCACTATAATTTTGGGGATTCCGGCTTATACCAGGTAGTCAACCACATGGTTCATTTTACTCTGCTTTGTTCTGCTGCTGCCTGAATATAATTTGATGGTAGAAATAGATATGCAATTTAACTAATTGAATCCCACAAAGCAGAGTTGTTCTCTGTTTTTTAACTCCAAAGTCCAAGATGCATATTGATTCATTGATTACCTCATGGGATTCTGGCGTTAATGATAAAATATAAACAAACTTAGCTTACGTCAGTACCTTCGACATACTCCATGCTAAGGTTGGCCGTCTGGAGCAGCCTGTTTTTATGTATGTTTAGTATTAAAGAACACCCAAATTTAAATTGATGAAACCTGAAAAAGGAAATATTTAATTTGTTGGAAGAGAAAAGGCCTTGTGATTATCTAGTGGCATGCTGGTCCCGAGCAGGTCAGTTTTCACACTGATGTAAGGCCAGCTAATTGAAAACCAAATTTTCTCCTACAATTTTCATATTAGTGCACATGTACAGCTTCATCAGCATAGGACATCCTCGATGCCTTAGTTCCTTCTATAAATATTGTTTCAAGCCGAAGTCACATCTTTCTCTTGTTCCACTCCTTATTTCTTTCAACTTTCCCTGGTAGTAAAGTTTATCCCTGGAGAAAAATGGCTCTTCTGAGGAGATCATATGCTTACTCCAAGGTGGATAAGGAAGACCCAGAAGAGATCATCCATCGACGGGCACAGTTCTTGATCTACAAAGCGCTGGAGCAAGCAGATTCCAGAAGAAAATCATCGTTTCTACGAATCAGATTGTGTAGGCTGAAGGTAAAGATCGGGAGAAGATTGAAGAAGTTGAGGAAGTGTGCGTTGGTTTGTATTTCTGCACCAAGAGCTGGTGTTTACAAGCAGGTTATTGATCAATTGAAAACTTGGAGACGCTTGTTTAACCGTGGTGGAGGAACCATTTCCAGCCTCCCTCGTCCATTGTTGGCTTAAAGATATGCTACATTAAGTGTTTCTCCTTTTGCTTTGTTAAGAATATAAGAGTGATTGTGTTTTCTTCTTGTTGCAGTGACAAGATTTTCTTGCTTCTTTTCTGGTAGTATCTTGGCATTGTCTCTTTTTGTTCTACACATTACTCAGATCTTCCCAACTGAAAAATAGATCATTCCGAAATCTACTTTCCTTTTTGCTTGAAACCATTTTCTTTGCCCCCCTTTCTATTGCATATGCAAAGAACATAACCAAATCAATGACGACATGATCAATGGAAACAAAAGATGTAACAGGCTTGATCAAATGCACACCAATATGCTTGAAGGTTCATCGGCTGTGACAAGCCTGCAAATATGCAGACAGTTTGTGGCATCTGCTTGTGAGTAAGAGAAGATAGAGCCTGTTCCATTGATTTTTCAGATCAACCCAAAAAAAGGGCATCCTTGTTAGATTGTGGTCCTCATTCCAGCTAGGGTCCTCCGCAAATTTAGGATTGAACCCAAACTGAGATTTGAGACATGCCACATGGGTTCAACTGCCTGCAGCAGTTTGCTTATTACTGAGATGTTGGAGACAAAGCAAGCACATTCAAAGAGTGAAAGCCAGACACTTTACCCTCTTTCCCATCATGCCGGACTGTCCTGGCTGTACTCCCCCATAGAATCAAATAATTAATTATCGATTGGCTCGTTGCCGGTGGCCAAGTGGCCTCTGGTCAACCCAGCAAGAACAATCCGGCCCAATTAATGCTTTTAAAAAAACTGCCTTTTTGGGTTCTCGAATAGATCATTGGATATTCTACTTCTTTGATTTTACATTCAAAATAGCAAAGAAACAATGGATGGCACTCGTTTCTTCATCAAAATTCTCATCATATTCATGCACCGCACACCGATCAAAAGCTTGTGACCACGTTTAGGCCTCAAATTTCGCATGTCAGTGTCACTGACAAGCTTGGAGTCAAGCAGCAAGCTTCACATTCCATACGGATTCACATGTTATTGACTGAGGTTACTTGATCATGTCACATGTTTTTTTCCTTCTTCTTTTTTTCTATATTTTTCATCAAATATTCTCATCCCCTTTTTTTAGGATGTTTATAGCTATTTCTATTTTCAGTATACATTAAAGTCAACGTAAAAGTCAAAGAATGACAAACACGTAAAAATGGAAAAAGTTTACAGTATATTTCCATTTTTATATGACATTAGGATTGGTCCCAAAAATTGTTAATCAGGGACTTCGACCTTTATTAATATATAAGTTAATTTCACAAGATCGACCGCAATTTGATTTAGTAGTTTTCGTCTGTATGAAACTAAAGGAAAATCAATATTGTCAATATATTAATACAATACATAATATTTCATCAGAAATTTTTAGAGTTTTATATAAAACGATTTATGAAATTAAACTCCTATTCTTTTATTGTAATAAAAAAATCCTTATTTTTTTATTTTTACTTTCAAAAGATATTAATTTTAATAAAAAATTAACCGTCATCAAATTCAATGTAAATTAATATTTTTTATTCACCTGACATATAACGTAAAATCGAACGTAATCACGTAACTATATAACAATGGATGAAAAATGGGTCATATGACCATCTCATGTGCTATATAGATAAAAGTTATTAACTGATATTATTGTTGTTAATTTTTTCTTAAGATTAAGGGCTTGTATGAGTCCAAATAAAAAAAAAATAAAGACTTGTTTAAGTACCATAAGAGTTTAGTTATATAAATTGTCGTAGTTCAATTGAATTTTTTCTAGTAGTGTAAAATATAAGAAAGAACATGATGAAAGATGAGTCTAAAATTCTATTACGAAATCATGGGCTGATGCTGAGGAATGGGCCATAGGTTAATCAAAAGAAAACATTGGGCCCAGGGGAAGCAGACGTTTCCCGTGGGCTTCACACTGAGGGTCCAAACAGGTTGATGACGTGGAGCTGTGAATTTATTAAGGAAAAAAATCTGTTATCCAAATATCTCAAGGAAAAAAAACAACTCAAAACCAAAGGAAGAAAATGAAAAAATAAGCTAGTGGACTTGTCTTTATCCCATTTTCAATCTCTGTTTTTCACATCTCTAATATTACAAGATACAAAACAAAACCAATAAATTGAACAAAGAAGTCAACAATGAGTCAATCAACAAATCTTTCTGTATTTTTTTTTATTTTTCCTTTGGGTTGATGGGTCTCGACCAGCTGTGAGGCTATCAACAACAAAGCTGCTGCAACTTGTTGATCTATGATGGATGGCAATTGTTGGCAACGGCAAGGAAAGAAGGAGATTTGCTGGTTAAGAAGGTGTAAAGATAGAAAGGGAAACCATAAAGGAGATAAGGAGGTTGTAGAGGTTTAGTTGGAATCGTGGCTTGTGAGGGTTGTTGGTGGAGGAGGTCGACGGAGGGGAAGGTTCAACACAGACAGGAACGAGCAGGGTAAGTGCAGGACAGGGGAGAGGAAGGAGAGCGAGGGAGTGAGTCAGTTTTTTCGGCCAAGGAAATTGTTTTACGTCTTTCAACGGCATAAGACAATTTACAAAGTCAATTAGTTATTTTCGGTTGACTTGTAAAAATTTTTTACTCCTGAAAATTATTTTCGATCTTCCAAACACTCGAAATGGCTGAAAATATTTTCTGGAAGTCATTTTCACCTGTACCAAACGGATCCTTAGTAACGAAATTGATATTTTAGTTTCCACGTTTTCTTTATATTGTAGTACATTTATTAATGATACGAGCTAACTCAAATATATTGTTGATTAGCTTATTTGAATTATTTATTGGTTGTTTTGTTTTTGGATGCTGGAAACTTGGAGCTTTGGTTTGCTTTTGAGCTGGGTAAAAGCTAAGGAAATTGTTTAGGGATATAATAGTTTCGAAATTTTGATGAATGTGTGTGTAATTGATGGAAATTTTATGTGCCCAATTTATACTGTTTTCGTGGATATCGGTCATTATGGCACAGATCTAAGTTGCATCATTTGAGACCGGACAAATGAAAATTATCTCATGCTTTTGATGGGAGCTTGAGAGGAAAAGACTTTGATGAAGTTTTGTTCAATTATTTTCCATCCCAATTTAAGGAGCAATATCTATTGATGTTTATACAAATATAAAGGCGTGTATTAAGATAAAGGACGGCATCGTGTGATATGTGGAAGAAATTCTCGAGTGCAAATGTAGAAGTGCAACTTAATATAGAGTGCTTGATGGATGAGAAAGATGTTAAGGGTTCTATCAAGAAGGAAAGTTTGAGAGATTGTCATTAGACTCGTTAGACGATTAGTGTACCTTGTCACAGGCTTTATGCATGATCAGCACTAACCCTGAGTTATCACTTTAGCCATTTTACCTCACGATTTTCTCAAAAAAGTTACCTTACAGGCTGAAGCAGTGTGAATTCTTAAATTCTTAATATCATTTAATATACAATCGATGTGAGATTCATAATCTCTTTTAAACCATTACATCCTCCTTGACTACCCTTTGGGAACTTCTCTTCAATATGGGATTTATGGCTCCCCGCCAAGACCATGTATTTTTTTTTTTGATATATTCTATTTATATTTGAAAACTAAACCTAATTTTACATAAACCAAACTACTTTAGACTAATAACACTTAATTTGAGCTTAGAATAAGTGTAGAGCCCATAAAACTTAAGTCAACTTGCATCTTTTCCTTTTCGATAGTAATTTTTTCAATTACTCCTCTTCAATGCCACGTGTTATGGTCCACAACCAACCTTGTAAGGTATTGTCTGCTTGGCTCACTACCTCACGATTTTATCCCACAAAAGACACCTCACAGGTGAAGATGGTGTGGACCCTTGTATGCCCAATATCATTCTAGTACATAGTTGATGTAGGATTCATGGCTCTCCTTTCGAGGACCATGACATCCCTTACTCCCCACTAGAAGTTTTCCTTTGATGTGGGACTTTATGACTTTGCTACAAGCATTATTATTGACAAGTGAGATTCACGTCCATGCGAAGACAATGACATCCTCTCCCACTTCAACAAGGGCCCACTATCTTTAATTGCAGATCACTAGTATCCAAAGTCTACTTTGATACTAATTGTCACAAACTACGCTATTTTGCTTAAGTATTTGATAGCCCATGCAGTGCTTGAGTGGAGTTTCCACTCAAGCTAGCCAAATAACTCAAATCTTAACAAACAACAAAAATAGCCACAAGCACCCGAGTATTTGGCTCATTGGTTGGTGCACTATCTCCCTACTTAAAAAACAGAGTTTCAAATCCCCACTCCCCCAATAATAAAAAGAAACAAGTCTATAAAAAATAAAAATAGTCACAAATTAGATTAAGGCAACGCAACATTAAAATAAAAAAGTATAACAAATGCCATATACGCAAACACTAGAGCCAAAAAAAATATTTTATTAATATTGAAATAAGTACAAAGGGACTCAAAACACCACCATCAGGCCATAGGGGCAACCCTAGATGACTCACTACTAACATACCTTTCCCAGTGAAGCAATCCAACAATCCACCGACTCTCACCCCTTAATAAAATATTACAAAGGTTTTACAAGTATTTCACAATAACCACTACAACATATGAGATAGGGACATTTCCTTCCTAAAAGGGTTTCCCCATAAAGACTTAACAAGAATTTTTAAAGTTGTCACCAAATGCCATTACAATGTTTAAAGGGGCACCTCTTTGCAGGTACAAAAGACTTAATCTCCTATCAACTCTACCCTTCAAAGCCTATACAAGGTTGGCTCATGACACCACGTCACCCTATTTATGCTATATGTCACAGACTATGCTCCTTCGTTAAAGAATGCAATTGTTCGTGCGGTGCTTCAGTGGAGGTTCCACACAAGCCACCAATAACTCGTTATATTTAACAAACATTAACAATAGTAACAAATTAGACCGCAATGAACATCAAAATTATAGGGCATACTTAATGTCATATTCGCAACCACTAGAGCCATATAAAGGAAAATATTTTATTAATACGAAAATAAGTACAAAAGGACCAAGACAAGCCATCATCAGCCATAAAGGCAATCTTAGATAATTCATGACAACATACCTTTACCAGTGAGGCAGCCCAACAATCTGTCGACTCTCACCTCTATAAAGAGTTTACAAAGTTTTACAAGTATTCCACCAATAACTATTACAATGCTTAAAGATGAAACATTTTTTCTTAAAGGGTCTTTCCCTTAAAGATTAACAAGAATTCTACAAGTGCCATTAAATGTTTGAAAGGGAGACATCTCCCTTGGAAGTACAAAAGACTTAAACTCTTAGGAAATTCTACCCTATCATGGCCTTATACAAGGTTGGCTCATGACACTGCGACACTCCCTTACTTCATCCTCTTCTACTAACTACTACTCACTTCGTCAACTTCCAATACAATTTTTAGCTTTTTCACATCTCTTGGCCCCTTCGAAGCGCATGGGCTTCGGCACTTTGACTTCTTTTCCCCTATCTCTTGAGCTAGAATTAAAGTTACCTACAACAATCACCAAAAAATTTACCTGAGCTTTTAATTTTTCAAACTTAACTTCTATAGTACTCAACGCATCCTTGGTCTCATCCTCAAAGTAGTTATAACGTCGAACAATTCCCACTAAACTATCTTAAATTTCTTATTTGATCAAGGGACCATCTAAGCCTTTAACGTGACCATTGCAGTCACACGCTCCTCAATTCTTTTATGGTCCTCAGGTGCGCTTTGCATTGTCACCATTCTTGCTTGCTCTTTCGCTTCACACATCTTGCTTATGATGTGATATCAACTGTCACAAACTATACTTTTTATCTCAAGTACATTTGTAACATGTGAAACACTTAAATGGACACTTCCCCACAAGCTAGCAAAGAAATCATTATATCTTAGCTAGCATACATTATAGTCACAAGTTAGTTTATGAAATGCAATAGTAAAATCATAGGGCATAGCAAATGTCATATATGTAACCATTGATCCCACAAAAAAGAAAATATTTTATTCATAATGAAAAGAGCATAAAAAGACCAAGAATGCAAATGCACCATTGTTGGGCCGTAAAGACAACTCTAGATGGTTAGCCATAAACATACCTTAAGTAATGAAGTAGTCCAAAAATTTGCCAACTCCTTAACCCTATAAATAGTTAATGTGCTTTTACATACCAAGAACCATTAAACTGCTTAAGATATGGGCATTCTTTCCCTTAAGGGTCTTTCCTCTAAAAAGTTAACAAGCTAATACAAGCATACTATCAAGAACCATAACATTGTTTAAAATGGGGGGAAAGTTACATAGTTTGAAATATGGACATTTCCCCCCCAAGGCACAAGATTTGTTAGTGTAGTAAGCTCAATATGATAAATATCAAAAATATGGGTGAATTGGTATTTTAAAATTTTCTTTGCAAGCTCAATGTAATTAACCTTTTTTTGAAAAACAAGTTTTCTTATTATGTAAAAAATGAAACAAGTGATTTTTCTTTAAAGCAAGCATCAATAATAAATCACAAGATATAAAAATAATTCAAAATTCAAGGATTTTGTAATGGTTCGGCTTTCTCAAGTGCCTACATCCACTCTCTTGGCTCACCAAGGAATTTTCAATCTATTAAAAGGATTATTGCTTTTTAACAGGATCAAGTGATAACCTTTACACAATCCATTAAAAGATTCTTGTTTTTTAATGGGATCAAGCGATAAGCCTTACACTAGCTTTTTCATAAGATCAAGCGATAACCTTTATACAATTCATAAAGAGATTCTTGCTTTTAAACGGGATCAAGTGGTAACACTTACACTAACTTTTCATGGTTAAGTTGAAACATTTACAAATGTGTGAAGGTTGAGTGCTAAAGGTTTAAGCTTGGGTATGATGAGAATAATCGATCTCACAAATATCAACTCTGATTTGCAAGTGAATGAGCTTGAATAGCTTTTCAATGTTTGTTGGAAGACTAATATGAATGTTAGAGAGAAAAGATAAGCTTGAGTGTCTCTCTAGGGTTTTTCCACTTTAGTGTTGTCTTCTCTTACTTCAAAATGAGTCAAGGGCAACCTTTTATAGTCTCAAGAAAGTTTGAAGTAGTTAGACACAAGTTTGAATCAAATCTGGCCATTGCTAAAGCTTAAGGGTCGACTATGGTTCTTCAAAATCTTGAATTTAGGCTTCCATACTCGACTCTTGAAGTCTTATACTCGATCCACTTCCCAAAGCTTGTGATTTTCGATGTTGAGTTTTTTTTTTTTATAATAGGGAAAAGGGGGATTCAAACTCTACCTTTTGGGTAGGGGATCATGTATCAACTAATGAGTCAAATGCTCTAGTGCATTTTCAAAGTTTAGCTCGTTGTAGTCAACTATAAGTACTTGAAGGTCAACTATGGCTTCTTAAATTATCAATTTTGAGTGTTCTACCTCAAGGTTGACTATAGCTTCATCAAGGTCGATTATGGTTGCCCAAATCTCGAATTGTGCTTGCATTCTGTCTCAAGGTTGACTATGGCTTCATGTCTTCGTGATTTTTCATTCAACCTTGCCACAGGGTCAACTATGCCTTCTCGATTTCTCAATTCTTCAATCATTCTTCAATCGATTAGAGCTTCTCTACAGTCGACACTTGTCTTGTGTCTTCAATATTCGTCGACTTTTTTACTCTTCACTTCCACTATTTCTTTCATGATTCTTTCTTATAATTAAATATCAATCAAAATATATTTGCTCTATATTTACTCAACTGGGGATTCAATATTTTGAAAAGCTTGGTGATGTTTTCTAATTATGAATTTGTTTTTCAAACATTTGTATACTCTTAAGAGGATCAAAACATGATGTTAGACAATTTCAAATGCTTAAAGATCAAAATCAAAATATCATATAATTTTGTCGAATCAAAACATAAAATATTTAATGCTAACAAGATGCTCCCAAGCAACAAAATATCATATAATTTTGTCGAATCAAAACATAAAATATTTAATGCTAACAAGATGCTCCTAAGCAACTCTACCTCGCCATCTCTATACAAAAATTAACTCATGACACGAAATTCTACCTCGTTATATCTCTATATAAAATTTAACTCATGACATAGTCTCGAATCATTGAACTAATATTAACTCTACCTTGTTATATCTCTATAGAAAAATTAACTCATGACATCTTGCCTCAAATCATTGAACTAATATTAGTGGGTTGCGCCAAACCCATGCTATAGTGCAACACATGAGCGACACTTAAGAACTCTAATAGCAAGCTATTATGATGAGCTCTCCCCTAAAAAAATTAATTTAATATCATGTGAATTAATAATCCACGTATCAGATATTAAACTGATAAGAACAGATACTACACTTGATCTTAGCCAAAAGGCCGAGAAAGGTATGAGTTGCAATGTGGCTCTATTTCTCTTTTATAAAGCACTTTCGCAACTCGCTTGTTTGTGCTGTTGATATGGGATATGAACTTAGTCAAATAACAAACTTTTAGTATAGTATCCTCATGATAGAATTAAAAATCAATTCTTCCAAATGCTTCTGCTTAAACACTAACACTCAACTTCTTTAAAGTATGCTAAGCAATAAAATTTTCACAACAAATTATTATCACATGAAAATCTATTCAATCAATTATACACATAACTAGCTCTGTGCTACATGGATCCATTAAAGTTATCAAATTATATCCCGAAAGAATCTAATAAAATTGATTAAAATGATTAGTTCAAGTAATTTATTCTCAAAATATTAAAAATATACTTTTAATCTTTTAGGGAGGATTTAAATCCATTGCTAGGTAAACATTAAATTTGGATATTAGCTATCTATCTGTCCAGCCTCTTTTCCGTGATTTGTTTTCTAGTTCAGTTGCGAAATTTGGAAATCAAACAAAAGTTGGTAAGCATTTGAGGACAAGCTGTACAAATTAGATTCATCAACAACCCAAGAAACAGAAATTACTTAATACAATTGCTTCTGCACAAACACCTGCACTCAACTTCTTTGAACTATGATTGGATAGGGGCCGCGCGGACGCAGGCCCCCACTGCCACAAATTATGACGTAGGCTCTCCCACTTGGGAGACCTTAGAGCAGCACCCCTCCCCAGTGCAATGGAGGTCACTGCCCTAGGCCATGGGACTCCTTGATCGCCCATCGACCCCGTCCAGGTAAGTATGTCTTAAAGCTGCAGGTTGCGTCCTATTTATATCTCCGGCGGTTTGCTATACTATCATCGTAGAGCCATGTGGGACTCTGCAAAACAAAATCGAGATTTTAGATTGGAGGGTTACTGATCCCTCTTGTGCAAATACTTTGGTGGGCTGCAGTCTGCAGATATAGTGACATAGCACAGCCCCTTCTCCTTCTTCAGAGAACTGACGCAGATAAAATCTCAAGCAAAAGATGGAACTAACAAACAAAGCTGGGCGAGGAAAAGAAAGAAAAAGGCAAAGGCAAAGGCAAATGCAAATTGAATCAGCAGCAAAATCTCGTACGTTGGTTAAACTGGACTTGATTGTTTGCTAAGGAACTTGAAGTTACTCAATTTCAAGGGATTATAAAATCAACCTCTATTTGTCCATCAAATGGAAATGGGAAATGGCAAGTCCATTACTTTGTTCAATTTTTGCCACCAAAAGGATATTGATTGTGCCTAGGGACACTCTTTATTTTGTTACTTGAACCATACTAGGATAAAGTTATCTAACCACTAACCCTAAAACTTCAATTTGTATAGCTGAAGCACATATTTAAAACATTATCAAAATTATATCAGGAAAATATGTTTAAACATTTATGTATTTAAAATATTGTTTGACGAAATTAATTAATGAGCAAGAATTTGAATGGCGAAGTTCTCATAATGAAGTTCAATCAAAATCCGTAAGACTATATAAAAATAGAGCATACATTTAATTGGTAAAATAACTACAATAAATGTGCATAACATTGTCATTTATGTTCGAAACCTACTTAAAAATATTGCCTTTTTTTGTATGTTAATGATTATAATAGAGACGTATCAGTTAAGACCATTACCTGATACATTGTGGATGACATGTCAAATTTATATAATATTCATGTTAAATTGATGAAAATGTGATTCATATTTTTCTGAATACTAAATAAATCAAGAAATATCTTAATTTTTTTAAAAAATGGAGGACAAAAACTGACCAGAAGTCAAGGTGAAACTGTAAAGTTGAATGTGTACATTAATGGTCAAATTAAAAAATAACCTAACAGACAGAAGAAAACTTGCTCAATCAATGCAAAATTTAATTCCATAATATGCTTCTTTCCAAATTAAAGCAAAATATAAATCTGGAATACATCCTCAATTTCCCATGTCATTGGTTTCTACTTTCCATAAAATCTGCGTAAATTACATTAATCCGAGAAGGTGTTTCCCATTTACTTTCAAAATCCCCCCGCATTAGTCAGCAAATCCCCCATTAATTAATATCCAGCCTTATTTGGCTATTTGTTACCAAATTCCCAAGAAAACTTGATGCGTTAAACAAGGTAAATTTTCAAACGTTTGTAAAGCTAGCTGCCTTGTGAATAATTTATAAACCGATCAAGAGCTGTCTCTCTCTCTCTCCCATGGTTTTAGACTTGATAAGCCTACCCCCAAAGTAAACAGAGAGGTTGAAAGAAAAATGTCCAAGAAGCTTCAGAAATCTCTCCAGGATTACCTCTCCAAGATGAAAAAACCCTCCCCAACTACTCAGTTCCCATCGAACTCACTCCCTTCTTCCAAAAAATGGATCCTGAAAGGCTGCAAACACCCTAAAACCCTTTCTTTTGCAGTCAATCATGACAGAAATGATCAAGGAACCTGTGAAATCGATGATGCGGCGACGCTTTCCGATGTTGATCGTTTTCTCTTTGAGAATTTCAAGTCGTTATATATCAAAGACGACGACGAAGAGGTTAATGAAAGGAGAGGTGTTGGAGAGGATCGTGAAGATCATCATCAAGTGAAAAGCCCTGGTGGGATTTTGGTTGAATCGCCAAGGTTTGTTGATCCTCCGCCAGACCTTTGCGGGTCCAACAGGTTCTTCGTGGCTACGGGGCTGTCGAGTTCGCTTATCGAGGAGGCTCGGAGCAGTGCCGTGACTAACACCACCATGTCAACATCGGAGGACGTGGGGTCAACCTCGACCTCAACTTCAACCAACGCTACTGCCAATGACTCCAACAGCTACGGCGGCGATCATACCAAGTGTCCTAGCATTCCTAACGAGTGCATTGCGGTTTTAACGTATTCTCCGAACCCGTACGATGATTTTCGACGTTCAATGCGAGAAATGGTGGAAGCAAGGCTGCAACATCATTCCACAATCGATTGGGATTTCATGGAAGAGCTTTTGTTTTGTTACTTGAACTTAAACGACAAGAAATCTTACAAGTTCATCTTAAGTGCTTTCGTTGACCTGATCGTGACTTTGCGTCAAAACGAGAGGAAGATTCCGGCAAGGCCTCGGAATTCTAAAGCTGTAAGAGATAGGAGATCTAGGAGAACAAGGTATAACAATGTAACGTAAGGATTTGGCAATCGGTTTTGTTCCTTTCCTTAGACGGGAAAACCAAGGGAGGGTGCGTGATGATGGAGGTGATTTATTGCTAGAAATTGGATTTTATTTGGTCTATGTTATTGATGCAAATATGTTATATAGAGAGAAGAGTGAAGAGTGGCTTTTAAGAATAGGGCTCTTTGTTTATAATTTAGGTTATTTGGATGTTTGTGGTTTTTGGTAAGGTTTGGTGGATATTTGTGTTGACGTTGTCCATTGCTTGTTCCCTGGTGATTAATTGCACCGGGTTTGAATTTCCTACCTCTTGAGAGCAATAATCCAATTTATAATATTCTTCACCATTATTTTACTTATCCAATCACGAGAAAGACTGAGTTTTACCATTAGACAACCAAGGATGGAAACATCTAAGGTACCCACCCTTACCTTTGGACTTAAATAATTAAATTGTATAAATTAAGAATTCAATAGTTTGTTTATGTTTATTTAATTTTTTTTTTATTTTAAATTTTAACTAAGTGATTTTTAAATATGTGCTCGAGCAAAAACAAAAAATCAATTTTTACTTAACAATATTTTATACCACATCATTTGTCATGGGTTAATGTCATCATCAAAATCACATGTCAACACATATACTACATGGAATTAAACTAATAGTTGTACGGTTGACTAACTGCCACTAGTCAACGATTAATACAAAAGATTTATTTAACTTAAAATAAAAATTTAAAAATTTAATTGAGCTCAATAAAAGTATGAAGACTTAATTAATTTTTTTTGAAATAGTTAGAAAATTAAACTTATTTAAGTATTATGTCTTATAAAAACTTATTTAATTTAAAATAAAAATATAAAAATTTAATTAAACTTAATAAAAGAATAAAATTATTTATTTAAATTTTGAAATAATTCATAACATTTTTTAAAATACTATATCAAAAATTTCTCAGCAATACAATACAAAGGATGGGCATCTTCCATTTCTATTTGGCAGTGACCTGTACATTAGTAATTGTTTAGGGAGTTGGTTAATGACTCTCATACTTCAAAGCGTGGAAGTTAATGTATGTGAGGATGGCAATTCCAACTTTGGAATTACCTTTAGTACTATATAATAAACACATCACTTTAGTAATAAGCTCAAGTGTTTATTTATATTGAAATTTAAAATAAATATATATAAATATAATATTTTTAAAAAATTAAATTATTTTAAAAAATTTAAATAAACCCTCATATTTTTATTATGTTTGCTCAAATCTTTACATTTTTATTTTAAATTATATAAATCTTTATATTTTTATTTTGAATCAAATAAAATTTTATAACTAATAATTAATTTAATCAAAATATTATTTATCACTTTATGTCGCATAACTTCAACATGACATATTAACATGTAATAATTGATGATGATATGATATATTAACATATAATAATTAAAAATATGATATATTAAGTTTATATTATAACATGATTATATAACTTTTTTATCTTCTACATCAACACCATATCAGTAACACGTAGATATTAATGATAAAAACATTTTGATTAATGACAGCCAATCATTAATCATAAAACTTATTTGATCTAAATAAAAATATAAAATTTTGATTGAACATAATAAAAAAATAAAAACTTATTTCGATTTTTTAAAGACTTATTTTTGAACATTATAGTTAAAAAAATAAAAAAAAATAAAAAAGAGAAACCAATGATACTCAAATATAAATAATTTAGGCAGGTTAAGAGTCAGATGCCACTGGACTTAAATTGAAAATTTTAGGAACAATATATAGTAAGAAGTAATTAATAGGCACCTCATATGCTTTCCATCAAATGGAACCTCATACCTTGTAAATCAGTTCTATTTTAATATCTACACATGAATGTCAATCTCAGGGGCACCATAGGTACAGTAACTAGAGTCACTTCCAATAACTAATCGACCATCTTGTAGGCTCTTGCTGATGCACTGTCAAGGCCATATAAATCAGGAAGCAAAAACTTAGGCTGCCTTTATATCTCATCTCTCCAACAAAATTCCCAGTTTCACTCTATTTCTGTTTGCTTGATTTTGTTTTCCACAAGAGGTAAGCTGTGACCAAGTCTAATCCAGTAATCCTTCACAATCTCAGTAAAATAATACAGGTATAACAGCTTGCAAATGCAACATTGCCCTCATGTTGAGAAAGTTACTTTCTTCCAGATATGAAAGAACAATTAGCTACTTGGTTACGCAGGCAAACAGTTTCTGATATTTGTCAAAAGTTGCGATATACTTCACGCAAACCCTCCACAATGTTTTATCTCAATTCTTCTCTTTCTGACACTCCAGGAGATCATTGCTCTAGAAAGACTCATTTCCATCCAGACCGATCACAAAAATTGAGGAATGGCATCCCTCCCTAACAACTTTTAAGACAAGATAAGTTTAGTTCCTTTGATTGTCAGGCATATCTTTACTTGTTTCAATGTGTTGCTCATATAAAGATTGATACTTTGCAGGCACGTAATCCTTGAATCTGTTACAGATGACAACAGTTTAAGATCTGGTACAAATAACAGATGATAATTTCATGCTAAAAAGAAAGAAAAGAAAAATTTTTTGGGAAATGCATGATAGGCTAAAGAATATCAGGTACTCTAATAAAATAACACCTCAGTGGTCGGCTCAATTCTGTCCCTCCCTGTCTAAAGGCATAACACCAATAGTCCAGGTACAGTCAAATAGCAAATTGTTGATGCAATTGGTTTCTTGGATGAGTGTTGCCAACAGGTATCCCTCATAAGTTATAAGTATCTCTAAGGACAGTTGCTGCCTCTTAACATATTAGATTGTTTCACATAATGTTAGAGCATGCTTACAACATTTCGGGGATTTTTGGAGAAGGGTGAGATAAAGGAAGGTCTTAGCAAATATGGAGAATGGTAGAACTTCTTTACCTTGGGAGGGAGCAGTGGAAGAATAGCGGTAACCAATGTAATGGAATATTTTATGGCTAACGGGCTATGCTTAAGGCTTGACTTTTCTTGTTACTTTCCTGATGGTGCATGGTTTATACTAGACATGATTTCAGTTATTCCTCCTGAGTTTATTAACAGCTATGATTTTATTGTTTTCTCCTCTCTTTTTTTTCCCCTTTGTCCTTTAAGCATTTCCCCCATATCCCTCTGATGCTTTTCAAGCATATGTCCATGTACATTGGTTGTGAACATCATTTGGCATTTTTAATAAATCATTACTATACCAAGGATAGGAAATTAATTTTTGCCTCACTTTCAATGATATCCTAAAAGCTCAAAATCTGGTGTGAAGCATCCTGACAGTAACTGGTCAACGAGTTCCAAAAAACTCTGGCCAAGCTATGCTAAAGGTGAAGCAAAAGTATACTATATTAGTTTCAAGATGCCTAACCGACAATGGAATTCAGGTTGCTCACATAATGGAAGATCATAAGAGAAACATAAAAAACAGAAACCATCCCGAACAAAACACAACCTTCAAATTTGAATTATTATTAGAGTGACAGCCACGTTAGAGTGGATTGATACCTTTCAAGAAGAGGAAGCCTCTCTGGTCCTGAAAATAATCCCACAATGGATTGCAAAACATTACCAATCTTCATCACTTTGGACTTCATTGCCTTCATAAACCCCACAAATTCTTTATATTCTGTAGGACTAAGTTTCTCTTTAACCTGTAAGAGAAGGGAATTTTCAGTAACATCCCTAATCCAAAGCAGCTAGATAAACGTTATCAGGAAATTGAAAAAAATGAGCAGATGTTTGATAGGTATAGTGAATTTCAAGAGGAAAACAGCAAAATACAATTAACAAATTTCATGCTAAGCCAGTTCCTACCATAAAATTAGGAAAAATCTTTATTGCAAAACCATGTGATATCATGGGTATTCTTTTCAATTTAATTTCTCCAGAGGCTCCAAAGATAAGTTTTTAAAACTCTCCTAACATTAAAAAAAAAAAAATTTCTGACATGTTTAGATATAATATTTCACTCCTACCCATCTCCCACATCTAATAAATTTAAAATATAAACCAGTCACTTAAGCCCCTTAAAGTGCCAGCTTTCTCCTATGTGAAAATTTCGGAGAAACTGAACATAATAATCTAATGACACAGTTTCCTTCACTCCAAGAAAGAGCACCACTAAACCTCATCAGATATCACCTTATACCTGAAGCAAATAGAGGATCAGCAATATTTAAAGATCAGAGTGGAGGGCATGAATGAAGTTAATCAATGGAACCGGTCTAGGCAACAAAAAAGACTTTGCTTTTCAATTTCACTTGAATGACAGATAAACATTCACAATAATTTTATCATTTCCACTTCAGCATCCTAAGCCATTTCTTCGAGTTTGCACACATACTTATCAAATTCTTTCCAAACATTTTGAATTTGCCCGAAATTTTTTTTAGTAAAACTTCTCTTCTATTCTTGTCTCACAATTTTATTTATAGTAGTGAATTTGTCCCATCAGTTTCCATTACACCGTCCCAAGTCAATACTCAAGTCCATCACACAGATTTTTCTAGCAAGGTAATATCCTATTGCATCATTCTCCAGGCCTCCGACACTTTGAACATTTTTACTTCAGGTTCTCCAATTCATACCTTATAATATTGTAAAATAAGATTCTGGAAGAAGCCAAGGAAATTGAACAAGTATACTTTTACAAAAACCAATAACCATATTCAACATGTCAATCAGCACTTTTCATATAGCATTTGATTGATCAAAGGGAAGAAATGAGATAATAGTTTATTAGATATTCTAAAATTTAAATTTAAATTGGTAAAACTTATTAGAGATGAAATCGTGGACCATTCTTGGCTAGAAGACTGTTGCAAATTTCATGACAACTAGCAATCATGCACAACTGAACATGTTTTCAGTTAGCATTGTTGGCTACTATTTGTGCTAAAAAAAGGGTCTGCAATCAGTTCCTTTTAGTACAGTTGATATATAGAATTAAAGCAAATATCAACACAACTAAATCTATCAATTGCAAAAAACATTTAATGAAATTTTTTAAAGAAAAGAATAACATATTTCACCTGCATCAGAAAGGCAGAACCTTTAGTTTCCTCGGCACCACATGGTTCAGCACTCAAGTTGACACCTGCAGCTCCATCATCCTTATGCAGCAAATGAACTTTAGCATTCAGCGCACTTCTAGCACCAGAAATCTGTAGTTTCTCATGTTTCACTGAACTGACCATGAAAGGAAGGTCACTTGGCCCTGATCTTTGGGCATCTGATGCATAATTATTGGAACTTTTATCATGCTGCAACGTGTCAAGCTCTATGGGTAGTACTCTGCGTTTCTTGCTAGAACAAGGCTCTAACTGTTGCTCTCCTCTTTGTTGCCTATCCAATAAAAGATCACCAGTTGAATCAATCGCATCATGATTCTGGTATTGCATTTTTCCCGTCCCAGTAATTGACAACTTTTTCTCATTGACCATTAGATCACTTGATCGCTTCAACTTTTTCATATACATACAAGGAGTGAAACATGAGAGATTGGCAGGAAGAATGCGTCCCAGCTGGCTTGAGTTGTTGCTGCTTTTAACTTCAAAATGAGAAGACAATTTGTCTTTGGAGTGAGTTTGGTCCATTGATGTAGACTGCAAACACCATTATTAAGAATCAACTCACATGAAAGAAAAGGATTAAACACAAATTACTCAAAACGATGAGATTGGAGGTAAGAAAACAACAGATACCAAATCAGGTAACAGTTTCAGGTAAGATTTGTCCAGAGGCTGAGCAGTTTGTATGTCTCTTCTACTTCCTGTATCGAGGAATATGCCATAAGCAGTAGCATTTCTCATTTGAACATGTCACAAATTATTTGTTAAATGAGGGATATATAGAGCTCATTTGGTGCATAGCACAGGATTAAATAGGGTATTTCTTGTTTAATGCAATATTTTTCATTATCTTTAGTCTTTTCATAGAAGGATAGAAAAGTTTGTCAGATTAGTTATTCTACATGGATAGATTACATAATACTCTAGACATGGAGCAGATTGGATATCCTACATGGATAGACTATGTAAAAAATAAGCTGAGTATTTTTGTTATCCATGCACCAACAATAAGATAGAAACAAAGACAATCTACTCGTCAATCGTATCATATCCTATCTATAATCCTACACCAGTTTCAGATAGGATAGGATCAGCATGAGCAGTAATTTGTGATGCAACAACAAATACCAGATCAAAGTTGCTCTGGGAATCGATATTCAGAGACTTGACATTTAAAAAAATTCCCATGTAGCAAGAAACAAATTAAGCATATAAGCAGCATAAGTTTAATACAATTTCCCAAATATGACTAAAGAAGTCACTGGAGTAAATGCATTGAACTTATTATTACTTCGTCAGGTCTAAGATAAGAGTGAGAAAAATGTAAAATCAGAGAAAAGAGCATCAAGGAAAATAGGAAGGCTAAAACACCAAACATGCACAAAAGTTAAAGACCCTCAAGAGAAAGGTATGCTACCTGATGAAGATTGCTTGATGTCCTCAACTGGAACTGATTTTGTAGAACTTGGACTTAGATCTGCATGAAAGTAGGAAACAGAGGTAATTTAATGAAGGCGTTATTGGTCACAGCATGACTGAAAATGCTCTAATCAAAAAATAATGGAACCCTCCAAGGCCTATAAAGAAATAGAAAAGTTAGTTTTGGTTTTGAGCCAAAAAACATTGAGGGCGAGAAAAATAACTGTGAATTTGCATGAACCACAAGAAAGTTACACATTCTAGTCAAAAGTTACATCATGTTTCCAGATAACTGTTGACTCAACTGCTAATGATGGTACCAGAGGAATTTAGCTGAATCTTAAAATCTAGAGGTGGTTTAGAAAAGTGCGTTGTAGGCCCATTAACACGTTGGTACGCAGATGTGACTCCATGAAAGATGGTCAAGTGAAGGGGAGGGGAAGAATGAAGAAAACATGTGCAGAAATTAACGAAAAGGATCTTACTTTATTGATTCATGATAACTCTATTATATAGAGTTATTTTGACTCATTTTGGGAGCTTAA
>NW_018397275.1:477492-485368 GCF_002168275.2 Theobroma umbraticum
GAAAGTTAAGAGACAGGGATAAAACTTTTATGTTCACTACTTTGCCCAGTTCCTAACATATCAAGGTGAAACTCACGTTTGGAGTTGATTGACTGTCACAGCGCTGGGAGAACAAGGCTGCAACGTTGATGAAAGGAAGCACACATACAAATTCCAGAGAGCTCAGCGCTGCAGCGCTGAGAAAGTAGCGCCGCAGCGCTGCGCGACTTTCCTAAAAATAAGAGAAGTTAACGGGATTTCGAAAATTAGGTTATTTGGAGCCTATTTAAGGAGCCTTTTTCAGAGATTTTGGAGAGGGAGGCAGCAAGCAACTATTCTGAAGATTTGGAGCCAAGAACAAAGCAAGGAAACAAGAGAATTGGAGAGAGAATCAAGATCACAAATCTCTAACTATTAGTTTTCTCTCTTACCTTTGTGTTTTTCTATTTTCTTTGATTTGGATTCATGGCTAAATTTCTTTGGAATATGTTTTTATTAGATACTATGAACTAAATTATTTTTCTAAGATTACAATTGAACTCACATGTAATCTAATTTTTAATCTCTTTCTTGCTTATTTTCAATGGAATTTGAATTGTTTATTTCAATTTGTTCTTAATACTTTTAATTGGTTGGCCACCAATTAAATTGATCTAGGAACCTAAACAAACTTGAAAAAAGGAGTTTGGTGTAGACTAAAATTGGGATAGCATATGATCATATTAATTGATTTGCGTATAGGATAGGGATATACCTATAAGCCATATGTAGCCAGATTAGAGCCTGAACTTAATGAGTCTATTTTAATTTCAATTCACATAGGGATATAGTGTTTTAATTAAAATAGATATTTTTATAAGATGAGTCGGGAGACCCTTATAAATAATTTAGGACTCTAGGTTAGCAATTCAACCCATTGAAATAAGTTAAGAAAGAGAGGTAAGATTTAAATGAAGTGTGAGGGATATTGTAATCCTAGGCTTGTTTGATTTGCTGTTTGCCCAATTATCTTGTTGCTTTAATTTGTAATCAAATTAGTTTTAGTTGCGTAATTTTTAGTTCAATTAGAATTAAGATTTTAATTGTTTGAATAAAACTAAATTGTTTTAATTTTAGTACTTAATAAAATTTTAGATCAATTCCCTGTGGGATCGATACTCTGCTTGCTAATATACTATCTATTTGATACGTATACTTGCGTAGTAGAATTTTAACTGACAATCCAACACAGGATATGGTCCTCAATAAAGCACAATGGCATTATATGATCCATATAGATGGAGGGGAAAGACATTTCTGATGATGGTGTCAAAATCAGAAAAGAAGAATGAAGAGTCAAGCAGTCATACACAATGATAAAGTCAACTTTCCACACTATTAAAAATGGAAGTGGAAAAATGAAGTATAAACTAAGGAGCACAAACTTCAGATTTCGGATCTTAATGACTGAAACTTAAAAAGTTCAGCTAAAAGAACAGTTCCCTCAATAATTTTTGACAGTATAAGATTAAGAGACATAAAAATCAAGGAAATATGACAACAGTAACATCATTAAATAATGCTTTACCCTTTTTTTCATGATCTGCAAATTTCAGCTTTGTAGGACTACGGCTTCCTCCATCTCGGAAAAAACGAGTCAGCGTAAAAACAACATCCCCAAATTTGGTGTAACACTGCAAAAGCAGAGAGGAATAAGCAGAATGCTTTAGATAAAGGGTTGTTCCATATGCCATAACTATACCTTAATATGAGGCTGTATCCAAAGAGATATTTGAGACTGACGATTAGGATGAGCAAACCTGTGAAGATGTCAGAAGATAAAGTAACCATAAAAGGAAAATGGATAACAAGTTGACAAAGTCAATGAGAACAAGGTTTCACAGTTGAAAATTCCTGAGAACCTCAACCTGACAATTCCTACTTTGAGTCCAAAAGGAACTGTGGCAACATTTTGTGTGAACAACAATCAATAATATATAGACCAGCAAACCAGTCAAAAGAACATCTCCAAAAAAAAGTTGAATATATATTCTGCGGGCACAAACTTCATATATAACAACTTCATAAACAATTCACAATCAGAACAATGGATGGATTCATACAAAACAAAATACTTGCTGAACCTCACTGCCCATGTTCAGAGCTCAGTTATCATTTTTCCAACCTTTGGAAAGTTTTTCCTTCTTACTTGCTCAGGTCTTAGGCTGATAAAGGTTAAATGAAGAAGTATGTCAAAGTTTGCAACTATGATGCTAAATTTAACAAAAGGATTGACACTAAGGAGAGCTGACAGGATTTTAAGTAAAATGTTAAATCAATACATAATAGGCAGAGAAGTGAACATGTTTAACCCCAGTTGGAAAAGAAAAGCAATAAAAGAAATAAATGTTTCCAAAGGAGAAGTTGAAGGGAACACAATGCAGAGAAAAGTGTTCACATTACACTTTCAAGTATTTATGACAACATGGACAAATATTGTCAATCACAAATCAAAAGGTCATAGAAAAGAAAACCTTTCATCACAAAAGATGATCGCCCCATAATCATGGCGGTGACGGATAACACGTCCGACTGCCTGATTTACAGCTCTTGATGCTTGTTGATTATACCACTCTTCTCCAGTTAACAACTTAAGCATCTGAAGAAATTAGTATGAAAATTGTTAACTTTAACAAATAAAAACATTTAAAACTTAAAGCTTGAAAGACATCTTTCCTCAAGCAATATCCGCATCACCTTACATCCTTCCCTGGGTGATTGTGTCTGTAGGTCCAAGTACTCACGTTTGAGACGAACCTGTCATATCATCTATCAGATTTGCGAGGAAAAGACAAAAAGGGAATGAGAAGGCTAATGTGGTATGTGCTTGTTTGTCAGAACTTGCATTCATCACATGTAAACACTCATGCACACATCTATAATAGCCAATATTAGCTATATAATGCTCATTCCATTGTTATAAATATAGAAAAAGGTGAAGCTCAAAAAAATTGAAAACTGTCAATGATGAAACTGGGGGAACAGGCTAAGGATGACCAAACCTTAGGGTCTGTCCTTGTGGCAAATGGCATCCCAGTGATTACTACAGCCCTTCCAGCGTGGTCAGCAAAATCTAATCCCTCACTGACCTGAAGAAATAGAAAAAGATCAATCATAGTAGACAAGGCTGAACTTTAGAAAGAAAATTAGGCACTACTGTAAATCAAACAACTTGTATAGTTCAAACAAAAAGCCTTTGAGAGAAAAACCCCAAGACACCACTAATGAAGACTTGCAGCCATGTAGACCCTGACACTAGCAAGATCTGCTGCCTGAGTCACTGCTTTTATTATCAATTACTATCAAAAATAGCACTGTTTATACAGATCTAATGAATCTGGAAGTGCGCATGAGTATAAATAAAGATGAAGTTGAGGAACGCAAGAAAATTACTCCATGAGTTATTCCAAGGTTTTGTGACATACACAAGGTGCAAAAACTTATTCACATATTTTGGAGGTGATGAATAATAGGTTAGTTTCGCTAAAATCCTGCATCTCATAACAATACAAAATGGGCTTCTCAGGGATGAGAAACCAGACAGAGTGCTACATAAATATTTTTGGAACGTTTATAACACAGCTATTTACCTTCTTGGAGCCAGCACCAGAGTCACCGATCACATATCACTGGACTCCAGAGGCCTTATAAAAAACCGGTATTTGCTGTTTGATAAAAGAAAGTAAAATCCTACTACACAGGAAGCATGTGAGAGAAGCTTGTAAAGCTGTATCACTAAAACCCTCAAACAACCTTCCATAATCACAATTTATAGCTGAAAGTAGCCAAAGATCTCTACAGTTCTTTTCTGTCACCATCAGACATGTCACATGTATAAGTCTAGCAGAGTGCAAGAACAAAAGGTTTGCTTTAAAGTTAAATGATAGCATACCTTGCCACGACAAACAGCAAAAAATACTGCACCAGATGTTGAAGTGTCCTTCAATTTACTCATATAGTCCTGCCGTAGAAAACAGACTAGTTATCTGCTATGAAGTCCTTGATTATGTTTAAAAAATACTAACTAAATTTTTCTTGTATCTGCTACCTCAATTGCCAGAGGAAACAGTGAAGATTGTCTAGGTTCAATAACAGGTTTCTTAAATTTGCACATTCTTTCCCATATTGTACTTGAATTTGCATTACCCTGCAAGGAGAAAGAAGATATATATATTTATGGAGCCAAGAGTAATGGACTTCACTTCCCCCTCTCCACTATGCTTGTTTCAAGGTCTTACCATGTTTTTCCAATAACTAATGCACTGGTCCAAAAGGTAGTAAGATGGAAAGAAAACAAGCAGTCCATCAGGTACAATTCGAGCAAAATTGACTGGAAAGAATTCAAAAAAAAAGCATTGTCATTGTAACTAATGAGGCAAATACAAAAACCTTTACATTGCCAATTGTCATAAATTGAAGCATAGGCTATAAGTTCCTGCACAACTTGAGCTGTGCCTCAAGCCTTAGGTTGTTAAAAATTGTGAACCACCTTTTTTTTTTATGAAGAAAGTTAGAAAGCCCACTTAGTTCAGGGCATTAGACCATAACTGGTTTTGGCTCATTTATACAATGTGTTCTTTGTTCTACAAAGTCTAGATCATTTCAATACGTCTACCCAGCATATTTTATCCAAATAAGTGTTCATATAACAATGACCTGGCAATTCCCATAGCATAGTTTATTGAAATAACAGTGACCTGCCCCTATCTCTATTTATAATAAGTTTCCATGCAATTATTTCTATCTACTGCAACACCATGATCAAGTTGCAGAGAAGCAATAGCCCTTCTACCATCAATAAGTGCTCATATTACTCATTTCATATTGAAAAGCTATGAAGAGATCAGTGGTCTAACACTAATTGTTTTAACATCAGCACATCAAACTCTCACCAATTATAATATTCACATACCAATAGCATTCCCAAGTTCTTGTTTGTATTCTGGAGAATCACGATTCCGGTAAGATGAATTGAAGGAGCGACCTGATGGACCAAGTGGGACAACTCCTGCCCATATCTGATCTGAGGATATTACATGAGGATTTTCCAACCGAACAGGAAAATCTCTGATTGCCAGCAAAAGAATTCTCTCTTTAGTAATTAATATTCAAGAAAACCGTAGCATAACAGATGTGGAAAAAATGAATCTATGCAACTTACAATTTCAATTCCTGCGCAAACGAATCCAAGGGAGATAATGTACCAGATGTCAACACAATAGATGCAACTCCCATTTTGGAGAACTCTTGCATAGCAATTCCTGGATTGAAGCACCACCAACTGAGTATCCTGGATGTCTTACCTGCCAAACGCAAATAGACAAAAAGATAATATAGTTTTACCAGAAGACATATCAAAAGATCAAAGTGGCCAGCCAGTTTCCAGGAACAGAACCTTATGCCTCCCTTATCTGCTTTTATTGTACTAAAAAGGCCATATTAAGTACATCAATTATTGTCATAAAGTAGAATAAATTCAGAGTAGAAAAAGGAAAACTATGGATTATGTTTTGTAAAAACTGTATAAATTTTGAGATAAACTTTACAACAAGAAAGAATGTGAACTTATAGTGCACCTTTCAATACACACAAGTCCTGCTACTTTTATCTGCTCATTTTGGTATATAGCAGGCTGGAAGGTGGAAAGTCCTCATCTTGTAACCAAATATTTTCTCTATTCTACACGAGCATAATAATCACGGTTTTGAATAAGATAGAAGGAAATACCAACAACCTTGTTACTAACAAAAAGATCCGACAACCAAAATACTGTTAGCTCCTCCAACATGTTGCCACTAAAATCACATGCATACACTAATAAACACTAGTTCTTTGTCAAAATATTGTTGTTTGTTTTTGCTAAATCCATACTGCATCCCAGTCAGTGCTTCATTTATATTAGGAAAACAGAAAGAAAAAGACCTTATTTCTTTATGTATTTCTTAACAAAATGAATATTCTTCATTAGGTTTCTAAAAAGGTAGTTTTCATTATACCCATTTGCCATATATTCACACCTGACAACCAAAGAATCAGAATGATATTTTAGCAATGTAAACATGGTTTAATAGAAAAGTAGGTTGAATCAAGCACTCAGGGAAATATACATATAGAACAAATAAAAGAGCAAAAATAAATTCCAATAATTTGGCCTCTGAATTACCTCTGAAGATATCTGTAGCATTTACCTCAGCCTCTTGCACATGAACCTGAAATAAACAGAAAGAAGTTAAAATTGCAGATGCCTAGTATAGGCATGAATAATATGGAAACAATGCCACTATAAAAAAAGACAATGTGAATGACAAGCTCCGCTTTATCGTGACTCTATTAATTCAAAGCGTTGAGTTGCAAGCTTACACGATAATAATCAGCATGATTATTGCCCTTATCTCTAAAAATACTTTTAAGGATGTTACCAATGCTTTCCAGCCTGCAGCCACTTCCCTTTGTGTCCTGCTGCTTATCTTCCTCAAGCAACATGGCAGCTTCCTCAATTATATCGATAAGTTTAGAAGCAGTTTCATGAGTGATATTGAGATCAGCAAGTAGCTCATAAATGTAAGGCCCAGGCTTGGTAAATCCAAGTTCCTTGGATTCAATGGGAACTTCAGCAATTCGCTTCTGAAGTTTCAAAAGAAGAGCTGCAAAATATGCAGAGTTTAGCCCTAAAGATATATCTGGTACTGATGTGTGTGTTTGTGTGTATAGATAGATATATATAGAATCTGTTGATGACAATTAGAAACACAATTAAGTTGAAGCTACCAGCAAAGGGACTCAAAGTATTTCTAGAAGCATAAAACCTTTAACTTAAAAAATCAAAACTTACTTAACAAAGGAGGAAAAACACAAACTCATTCCAGAACAACTAATTGCATTTGAAAATAGTGAAAGGTAGTAATTAGATGCATGCAAATGTATTTGTAAGAAGAGCAACATAGGTGCATTCTCAGTGTACCAATTTAATTACCTCTCAAGATCGCAAAGTTATCTGGATTCCTTGATTTATCATTTGATTCTTCTCGCCTCGCAACAGCTAGGTCAACACAATTTTTCGCTTCAGAAATGCATGCCGTCAGAAGTCCAGAAGACAAG
This sequence comes from Theobroma umbraticum, assembly GCF_002168275.2. Classification (NCBI taxonomy): domain Eukaryota; kingdom Viridiplantae; phylum Streptophyta; class Magnoliopsida; order Malvales; family Malvaceae; genus Theobroma; species Theobroma umbraticum. The sequence goes on from NW_018397275.1 coordinate 484,609, forward strand.
TCAAAAGAGGCTGCATCAGCACAGATGCCTTCCTGCATCATATTCCCATAAAATCAGTAGTTAAGCTCCTGCAACACCATATGTTCTCTTCAAAATTTACACATAAGTTCCAGTCACAAATTTCATATTTTTTCCTTACCAGGTTGTGAGCTTCATCAAATATCAGTACGCTGTTGTGCCACTCAAGGTTAAGAGATCTTCTATAGTCATGATCTATAAGATAGTTGTAAGGTGCAAATAAAATATCAACAACCTTGTGGAGCTCTCGTGACACATAATATGGGCATCTACAAGATAAAAGTATTAAATAAATTAGCAAGCAAATATCATCAACAATAGCAACATTAACAATGGGGCCTCTAGAACAAGACATGCATTTCAAAAAGACAACCGTATGAAGTATGGAAAGAGAACACTACTGCAGAAACCTACGGCCCAAATCTTCTTCCAATATTCACCAAGTCCTCTATGTCAAGAGGTTCATCTCCAATATGAGGGTTGTTCTTCATGTATTCTACAATAAAAGCACAACAGTAATTAGCACCACCTGCACCTGAAATATTTCTAAACTAGAACTTCAAAAATGAAATTAGAGGGATGGTTGCTCAATTCATTGGACACAATATGACAAGTATAGTCCAGAAGACCAGAATACAACATTATCTAAACCCTTCCATGTTGTCCATATCAGAATGACCATCATCATGTAAATAAAATTGAAGAGACAAATCAAGCAGAAATTTAATCCATTTCTGCATTA
>NW_018397275.1:485378-485458 GCF_002168275.2 Theobroma umbraticum
TCAAAATTGATAGGCATTGCTTACTTTTAAATAAAATTGAAGAGACAAATCCAGCAGAAATTTAATCCATTTCTGCATTA
>NW_018397275.1:485468-486868 GCF_002168275.2 Theobroma umbraticum
TCAAAATTGATAGGCATTGCTTACTTTCTTCTTGGGGATTGGATAACATTCAAATATGAAATATAAAACTTTAAAAACCATACACAGAATTAAGTAATAATTAGTATACACTCTAAAGCCTGAATCAAAATCCACCTCCTTCCCTTTTACTTCTTTTTCATATATATAAATTACTTTATACCTCTTTAGTAGGTATAATTGTTGCCAGTCTGTATATGAGAAAAGTTGACATCAACTCAGAGTCAAAGTTGAAATTAAAACAGAATAATCTATAGATTCTGATACATTCTGTGCATTGGCCTGTGCATGTCTGATGAATCTATGCTGAAAAGTATAGTACAATTACCAGCAACACGAGGAAAATGTGTGCAATGACGCTTCTGACGCTTTCTGCAAAGGGCACGGCAGGCATTTGTCTGAGCTTTCCCGTGAAGTAAGCTCACTTCATCATGTATGCACAATTGCTCCCGTGATCCCAAAACTACCATCTTGGGCCTGTATTATCCTCTAGCGTTCGGAAAGTCAAAATCCAAAGTTCAAAAGCCAAAGTATTGAGTTCATGAAAACATCTAAATGATTAATTGTCTACTAATACCTCTGAAGATTCTTTATGGAACAAGCATTTGATTCTCATGGTTAAGAACTTATAGCGACAATGACTGACAAGACTCAAAAGTTCCCTCAAATATGATATATCACATCAAAAGGTTAGAAATCTGCAGTATCTTCATCTTTCTCTTTCTTTTGATAAAAGGCAAGCAAATTTTTGCCATATTTAAGAAGCGAATACAAGATATTCAAATGATGTTTATCTGTTTCTAAACAAGCAATCTTTCACATGCATACTCATTAAAAAAAAAAAACAACCTAGCAGATTGTAGATAAATTTAAGAATGAGTCAAGTTAAAACATATAGTGAAAAGATTGTTTAGAAATACAGCAGGTTTTTATATACTCCAAAGCAACTCAATTCAGATTGCAAATTAAGAAAATAGTTCAAACAGCTAGGGCTGAGCATAAGTCAGTGCAGCAAGTTTTGGTCGCGAAGGAGGCCACAACCAACCAGCCGACCAGGGTGGGGGGACCAACCACCATCAACCGATGCAAGGGAGGGAACCGACCAAACCGCGACCAACCACAGTCAGTCGGTTATGTGGTCGGTTAGATGGGTTTGGGCTTAAAGGCCCAAGGCCCAAGCTGTAAAATTGGTAGCCCATCTGACCCAACCCAGCCCAATTCCAAGGTGAAAAAAGGTAGCCCAGCCCATCTAATTTATTTTTGAGTAAAAAACAATAAGTTAACTTACGGTTGTGGTGCGGTCAGGGAGAGGAACTGAGCTAAGGGAGTGAGGGTTAGGTTTAGTTTAGGGTTTCTATTTGTGGGGTGCAGGCTGTAGCTGG
>NW_018397275.1:486878-510431 GCF_002168275.2 Theobroma umbraticum
GAAGGGGGGGGTGTTTGCCATTAGTGAGGGTTAGATATGTAATTTCCCCCCATATATAATGTCAAAAAATAGGGTCGGTTTTTCGATCAGTGACGGGGGAAGGTTTCCTCACCGACGAGCTGATCAACCGCCTCAACCAAAACCTCAACCGGATCCAATTAACCAAACTGATTCTGGCCAAAAACCATCGGAAACGATCAGTTGGGCGGTTTCAACCACCCAATGCTCAGTCCTGCAAACAGCTCCAACTTGGCTTAGTAATTAAACAAAGCTCAAGCTGCAACAGGAAACCCATTCCTTAAAGAAGCCAAGTATCAGAAGATCTATGCCCAACTTGAATGAGCTTTTCAACATACGGCTTGATAGAGTTTATGATTGCTCAACTTCGAAGCATCTTAAATCAACTCAAGGTTCCACATTTTTTCTTGTCAAAATACATATTAGATAACAATCCTGCATCCATCAAAAAACTATTAAAAAGAAGGGCAAGAAGTAGCTCTCGGCTCATAAACATCCTTGCTAGGCTCTGGCTTACAGGATCAGACAAAAGTCTCCAAGGAAAGATGGATTTTTCTTTTGCCAAGTCAGACATATTTAATAAGCAGATCAACAGATTTAAGCCTACCATGCATCTCCATCATATTCACAACTGAGACAGCTAAACTGAAGAAAAGTAATCCCTCTTCTTCACAACTAAATGCATCTACTTTTGAAGAAAAAACAAAACTCAACTTGCTTGGACTCAGCAGTTAATGTCAAACACAAGGATGTGCCCAACACATGCCCTTTCCTTTTTTCCTTAAATTTGGAGGGTCATACCTCATATTCACACCCATTTTGAGTGTCAGAATGTAATCCAACATGGGTAATGACAAGACCAAGCAACATGGAACAAGTCTAAGATAATGTAATTAACTAGTGATGTAAACATTTCTCATAAGACACATTAATCACCCTCACTACAGCAAAATCATGCATAACAAAACTGGAATGATAAGCCAGCAATGACAAAATTAAATCATGTATTATGCTACAATTAGACGATCAACTCTGACCTGTAGTTGCTTCTTCTCAACTCTTGAACAACTTGCCGGAGTTGGCTGTGAGTACGTGAGGTATAGACAATAGTTGGAAGGTTGCCAGCCTGAGATTGCGATGATCCCACATCAGATTGGCTCCCAGAAAATAGACTCTTTATTTGACTACTCCCCGTTGAAAAACCACCCAAACTCTTCCTCCAGGCCAACGTGGCACAGAGAAGACATAAGGTTTTCCCAGTTCCAGTAGGACTCTCCAAAAGTGCATTACACCTCTGCCACATGAAAGAACAAATAGAACACCCCTTGAATTAACAAAATTCATACTGCCCATAGCTTAATAGCATAAAAGCTGAACTCAGAACATGAAAATATAATCATCCAACAGCGATATCCAACTCAAAATTATGCCAAAATCATAAGCAACAATTACCAAAACGTCCCTCAATTACATACCAAATTTCAAAAGACTGCATCAAAATTTTATTTTCCTTGAACATATTTCTAAGAAAAACTGAACAGTTCATTAATTTCAATAAACTAAAAATACGATTTTTATTTATTTTTCAAAACAATTAAAATGAAAAAATTGAAAAAAAAATGAAGCACTGTTCATTAGACTCAATTCCATTACTCAGACTAAAAGATAAAACCTTTATCACTAAATGAAAAAAAAATAATACAAAATTTAAGAAGACAGACCTTTTGGAGAGCTTCAATAACTTTCTCCATGTAAACAAGTTGGCAATCATAGGCCTCAAATGGAAAATCAACATCGATTCCCCCTAATTTGTATGTTGGCATCTTTTTCTGTTTGGATTCGGAGAAACTGGATGAAAGATAATGGTGGTATTTTGCCTTCGGTTTATTGTTTGTTTGGATTGAGAAACGGGAACGCTGTATGTAAACCCTAGAAAAACAAATGTGAGCTGGATTTTCCCGCCATTGCGCTCCCAAGTAGTATAGGGCTTGTTTCCGCAGACGCTGTCGTTTGACAAAGCATCCTAATTATAACTAATTTTTTTCGAGTATGAAAATGCAGTCCCTCTAGTTTATATTTTATATTTTATATTTTAAATTTAAATTATATCCAATGAAAAAAAAAATTGATAGCATCGACTATTTTTTAATTAAATATTCTTCAGCTCAATCTTGACTCAACTTAAAAACATTATCTTATTGGATCAATATTGTGATTTTATTATAATTTACTTCCAATAGATATTATAAAAATAATAAAACACCAATATAAAATTATTTTTTTATTTTAATTTTTAGCAACCTAAAATAAGTCTATGAGTGAGATTGTGCTCACTCTTCAAGATTTCAACTTAAGTAATCCTCGATCAAGCCGACCTGAGCATGCTCCATGGGTATTTGTAGTATTAAGATGTTAATTTGGGTATGATATGACATTGAAGTTGAATTCTTTTGTCACGTCACACGTGGCAAAAACAATCTCTTTTGTTTTTTTTTTCTTTTTTCTCTATTTTCTTCTTTTATCTATATGTGTTTTTAATAAATAAAAATAAATAAATTTTAAACTTGAAACTTCTAAAAAGAGAATAATAATATATATTTTTCCTCATCAGCAAGTGCACCCAATCCTAGTAGTACCCACCACCCGATATTGTACTCAACATGCCAACAACCAAGCAAAATTGTCAAAATGAAAATTCGAGAGGTTAATTATTAAATTGCATATAATGTTTCAATTCCAAAAGTTGCAACACTTCAAACATGTAACATGTTGATCCATTCTTAACATCACCATTAGCTATTCCCCATATCAAATATATTGTAAAATCACTCAAAATCAAAAAATTAGTTTATCCCAACTCTCCACAACACAATACGTTTGGTTCGCGAAATAGATAAAAATAAAATAAAATATTTATTTTATGATAATAAAATAAAATAAAAATAAAAAAAATAATTATTACGTAATTTGGTACGGTGAATAAAATAAAGTAAGAATAAATTATTAAGATTTATTATAGTATTTGGTTAGGAAAAATAACTTTTGAATAAGAGAAGAATATAAGATATAAATATAAAATTATCTTTTATTATATATTATTTTATTGAATTTTATTTTTAAATATTAATATTTTATTTATAATCTAATCATTAACATTATAAAATACTAATATTTTATTTATAATTTAAATGTTGATACTATTATTTATTTTCAACTTCTTTATTTTTCAATATTAATAATTTATAATTTATTAAAATATTAGAAATTCATACAATAAATATTAATATTTTATTCATAATTTAATCATTAATATTATAAAATATTAATATTTTATTTATATTTAAATGTTATTATGATTATTTATTTTTATTTTATTTTTAAATACTAATAATTTATATTTTTATTTAAAATATTAATAATTGAGCGTTTAAATATTAATATTTTATTTATAATTTAATCATTAACATTATAAAATACTAAAATTTTATTTATAATTTAAATGTTATTATGATTATTTGTTTTTATTTTATTTTAAAAAGTGAATAATTTATCATTGATTTAAAATATTCATAATTGATATTTTAAATATTAATATTTTATTTATAATTTAAATGTTACTATGATTAAAATATAAATACTTTTAATTAAGTTTAAATTCAATATATTTCATATTATATAATTAAAAACTTAAACTTTTTATTATAATAAGATTTATTTTTCCTGTATTTGCATTTTTCAATTTTTAAAATATATTTTCACTCAATAATTTAAAATTTTTAATTTTTAAAATATTAATATTTTAATTATAATATATTAATGTTATCAATTTAAGTTTGTAATTATTAAAAGTAAGTAAAGACATTTTAGTTCAAACTGTTTGGACTTTAGTTCGATGTGTACGGAATAGCTAATACCAAGAAGGGAAGTGGTATTTGCTATTCCAATGTTTTGGCAAGTTTTGAAGATCCTTCCACTAAAAACAAACCAATGGGGGGAGAAAATTTTTTATGGAATAAATAAAGTCATTCCCCCAATCAAACATTCCCTAAAATTACTCCATAGGTGGAGAAATAACTTTTAAAATTAATAAGATAAAAATACCCTTATTAGTGAACATGAAAAAAAAAGAATTTAAAACCAAAGGTTTAATTTTTTATTATATATTATAAAAAATTAATATTTAAATTTTAAAATTAATTAAAATTATTAATATTTTAATGATAATAATATCAAAATTCTAAATAAAATATTAATATTTAAATTATAAAGAAATTACTAGTATTTTAAATAAATTATAAGTTATTAATATTTAATACATAAAATAACAATAGATAATCATATAATATAATAAAAAGTTTAAAATTTTGATTATATTATAAAAATATTTTAAATTAAATAATTAATCAAAATTAATAATATTTCAATCATAGTAATTTTATATTATAAATTACATATTAATATTTTAAAATATTAACTATTAAATTATAAATAAAATATTAATATTTGAATTATCAATTATTAATATGTTAAAAAATTATAAAGTATCAATATTTAAAAATAAAATATATAATCATGCATTATAATAAAAATTATTTTTAACTTTTTGTTCATTTTTATTTATTTTTTAAATTATTTTTATCAATAAAAGGAAAATGGAATAGCCATTCCTTTCCTATTTTCATTTCTAAGATAAAGTTGTATTTGGTTCAATGGAATGGCTATTCCTCAAGAGAAACTGAATAGTCATTACCAAAACTCCCTTGGTAATGGTTATTTCAAGTTGTTGGGAATAAGAAAAGAAGTTAATTGGATAAAAATACCTTTTTATAATTGAAAATATTACCTTATTGTTATGAAAAATAACTAAAAAGAATAAATAAAGATAACTTGAAAGAATAATTAAAGAGAAGAAAGAAAGTATTTAGAGGGAGATGAGAGATTTTATTGAAATGCATATACAAAAAAACTAAGAAGGCCCTATTTATAAGCAAATAACCTTTTTACAAGATGAAGATAACACTTAGAGATTAGATAAATTAAATCGTAATCTAATCTAATTTATATCAAATCTAGATATAGATAACATGAATAGATATTCACAAAATATTCATAACACTCTCCTTTGAATATCCATTATATTAAGAATATACCTCATTAAAATCTTACACGAAAAAAACCTCATAGGAAAAAATCCGAGTAAAAGAAAAAGAATACATAATTCTTTTCAAGAATACACTTATAAAATACGACCTTATTTAAAACTTTATTAAGAAAAACCTAGTGAGAAAAATTTTGATGAAGGAAAAAAGAGTACAGTTCGTATTTTACTCTCCCTGACAACTGCATTATTTAAGATCTTTAAAATAGCGCATCTCGATCTTTTATACTAACTTTTCGAATGTTGCAATAGAAATGGCTTTAGTAAACAAATCTGCTAGGTTGTCACTTGAACGAATTTATTTAATACTAATATCACCCTTTTCTTAGAGATCATAAGTGAAAAAGAATTTTGACGAAATATGTTTTGTTCAATCGCCTTTAATGTATTCATCCTTTAACTGTGCTATGCAAGCAGTATTATCCTTGTATAATGTTGCTGGAATTTCTTTCTTGGTTGACAAACCACATGTTTCTCGAATATATTGAGTTACAGATGTTAACCAAACATATTTACGACTTGTCTCATGAATTGCTAAAATTTTTGCATGGTTAAAAGAAGTAGCAACTATAATTTGTTTTACAAAATGCCATGAAATAGTTGTACCTCCATTTGTGAATAAGTAACTTGTCTCGGATCGAGCTTTATGTGGATTTGATAAATATCATACATCTGCATAACCAATTAAATCTGATTTTAATGCATTTAAATAGTATAAGCCCATATCCTTGTTCCTCGAAGATATCGAGTATATATTTAATTCCATTCCAATGTTTTCGAGTTGAAAAAGAACTATATCTTGTTAATAAATTCGTAGCAAATGATATATCAAGTCGTGTATTGCTAGCAAGATATATTAGTGCTCAAATTGCACTAAGATATGGTACTTCAAGACCAAGAAGTTCTTCAATATCCTCACGAGATCTGAAGGGTCTTTTTTCACATTTAATGATCTTACAACTATTGATGAACTCAATGGATGTGCTTTGTTCACATAAAATCGTTTTAATACTTTTGCTATATAATTAGATTGATGGACAAAAATTTTATTTGTCAAGTGTTCAATCTGAAGACCCAAATAAAACTTTGTTTTTCCAAGGTCTTTCATCTAAATTCTTTAAGTAATCAACAGCCTTTGATAACTCTTCAGAAGTTTCAATAATATTCAGATTATCAACATAAACAACAATTATCACAAATTCATATCCAAATCTTTTTATAAAAACACATGGGCATATAGGATCATTTTTATAGCCTTCTTTCAACAAAAATTCATTAAGGCGATTATACCACATGCATCCGGATTGCTTTAATCCATATAAAGATTAATTTAATTTGATCGAATAAATCTCTCAAGAATTCAAATTTTGTGCTTCAGGTAACTTAAGTCCTTCAGGGATTTTCATATAGATATCATTATCGAGTGAGTCGTATAAATAAGTTCTACCTACATCCATCAAAAGCATTTCAAGCTTTGCATGTACTGCTAGACTACTTAAATATTGAAATGTAATTGTATCCACCACAAGAGAATATTCTCTTTATAATTAATACCAGGTTTTTGGGTAAAACCTTCTGTGATAAGCTGTGCTTTATATCTCACAATCTCATCTTTCTCATTTCGTTTCTCTACAAATACTTATTAATATCCCACTGCTTTTATGCCATTTGTTGTACAGACTACATGTCTAAAAACTTCATGTTTTGCAAATGAATTTAATTCCACTTTGATTGCGTTTTTTCACATTGGTTAATCATTTTTATATCTACATTCTTCAACAGATATATGTTCAAAATCTTCATTTTCTTTCACAATATTGAGCGCTACATTGTAAGCAAAAATATCGTCAATGTTTATTTCATTTTAATTTCATCTTTTTCCCATCATGACATAATTTATTGAGATCTCTTCATTTTCACTAATTTTAGATAACTGAATTTCTTCTGAAATTATATCAGGGGTTTCTTCTAGAGTTTCTGTTTCCTCTTCTTAACCATCTTGAATATTTGCTCTCTTTTTTTTGAGAATTTTGATCTTTGAAATCGATTAGTCTTTCACGCTTCTGGCATGTCTTAGACTCATTAACAACAGTAAATTATCCTACATCAATTTTGATTGGAGCATTTACAGCTGGTATATGAGATTTAGTTATTCTTTTTAGGTCATTAAATGCGTCTGGCAACTGATTTGCTATATCTTGCAAATGAATTATCTTTTAAACTTCTTGTTCATATTGATTTGTGCGAGAATCAAAACTAGATAATGATAATGTGTTCTAAGATATTCCCTTTTCTGGCTACTTATTTTCTCTCCCTAATATTGAAAAAATTGTTTCATAAAAATGACAGTCAACAAACCTTGTAATGAATCCTGTTGAAAATTCTAGATATTTAATTATAGCTGGAGATTCATATACAACATATATTCCTAACCTTCTTTGAGGACCCATCTTTGTGCATTGTGGTAGAGCAATTAGAATATATACCACACATCCAAAAATTCTTATATAGGACATATTTAGTTCCTGACCATAAATCAATTGCATAAGCGATAATTTATGATAACTCGTTGGCCTGATGCGTACAAGTGCTGCTGCATGCAAAATAGCATGTCCCCAAGCAGAAATTGAGAGGTTGGATTACATAAGTAATGGCCTTGCAGTCAATTTAAGGCGTTTGATAAACAATTCCACTAGACCATTTTGTATATGAACATGCCTAACATATTGCTCAACATTTATTCCAATTGACATGTAATATTCATTAAAAGCTTGATATGTAAATTCACTAGCATTGTCAAGATGAATTGTCTTGATTGCGTAATCAAAAAAATATTTTCGCAAATGAATTATTTGTGCAAGTAATCTTGCAAATGCCAAATTGCAAGTTGATAACAAGTACACATGTGACCATCTTGTTAATGCATCAATTAAAATAATAAAATATCTTAATGGTCCACATAATAGATGTATGGGTCCAATTTTAGCTAGTGATGACCTTATAATTAATTTACCTTGAAAGCATGTAGCACATGAGAATTCATTAAATTGAAAAAACTTTTGATTTTTTAATAGATAATCACATGAATTTTCAATACGTTTTTGCATCATTATTAATTTAAGATGGCCTAACCGATCATGCTAAACATTAAAATTACTAGTAAACCTCTCGTTTACTATAGCATAAGTTTCAATCATTTTAATTTTTGTGTAATACATTCTACAGGATAAAGCGAGTAAGTTTTTCAATACACACTTTTTACCTAATATAATAGATGTAATATAAAGGTATTCAGTATCTCTTTCATTCGTTGTCTCAATATAATATCCATTCAAACGAATATCTTTAAAACTTAATAAGTTTTTTTAGGCCTAATAGAAAATAATGCATATTTAGTTATAAACTTTGTTCCTCCAAGTAGCGAAATATTGACTTTTCTAAAGCCTTCAATTAATTTTGTACTACAAGATATTATATTAACATTAACTTCTTCCATTGTCAAGTGGAAAAAATATTTATTGTCTTTAAATATAGTGCGTATTATAGTACTATTTATTAGATATATATCTTCATCATTGATCTTGGATCTAACGAGATGAATATCTTTATTTTTTTCAAGAAAATAAAGCATATATAGTAAGAAACTTATAAAAGAGAACATTAAATATAAGCTTTGTTATTAAAACACAAAATCTTCCTAATAGACATATTTAAACACATTAACTTCTAAACATACCAAGTTCCTAATAGAGTTGTACTAAAACATATCAACAAATAATTTAAGAAATTTCATTATTAAGATTTTCATCACCAATCAAATGATCAATCCATCTTTCAAAGTGGGTAAAAAAATAGCAACATCCAAATATGGTATATCAAATTGGCTATCATCTTCAATAAAATTTGTTTTGATATTTTTTCCTTTTATCTTTTAGTGATACTTGATAAAGTTCAACAAAATGTTTTAGTGTATAACAGGTACGTGACCAATGGTCTTTCATGCCACATCGATAACTAACATTTTTTATATTCTTTTTACTTTGCCCACTTTTATCATTTTCTTGTATCTCTTCACTATTCATCCACTTCTAGTAGGTGTTCTTATTATTAGAATAATGATTTGTGTAACCACCACAACTGTGATAATTATGACAACCTTTTCCACATCTATAATTATGACCATGATTACGACCACGACTATGATCAAAACTTCTAAATGATGTCGCATTCACTTTAAAAAATGGAGCAGAACCAGTTGGACGAGATTCATGATCTTTCATCAATAGCTCATTATTTTCCTCAGCCACAAGGAAGCATGAAATCAGTTCAGAATATTTCTTAAAGCCTTTTTCATGATATTGTTGCTGCAAGAGCACATTTGAGGTATGAAAAGTAGATAATGTTTTTTCTCACAAATCAACATCATTCACCTTTTTTCTACACAATTACAGTTTAGAACTAATTCTGTTTAATGCTGAATTATACTCACTTACAATTTTAAAATCGTGCAATCGCAAATGCATCTAATCATAACAAACTTTTGGCAGAATTACTATTTTTTAGTGCTCATATCTTTTCTTTAGACTTTCCAAAGATCGACTAGATTTTTTATTGTGAGATACTCAATTTTTAATCCTTCATGAAGATGGTGGTAAGGGAAAATCATTGCTTTTGCCTTATCTTGATTAGATGCTTTATTTTCTTCTTTAGTTGTGTCTTCAACATCTATAGCATCTAAATGCATTTCACTATCTAGAATCCAAGATAGGTAGTTCTTGCTAGTAATATCAAGAGCCACAAATTCAAGCTTTGTAAGATTTGACATTGTGATAGCTTAAAAGAAGAACATAAATGTTAGTATTACAATATATCGTAATTGGCAAGAAAAATAATAAATTGGCTGATGAAAAACACTTAATATAAAATTAAAAATTGACTTATTGTAAATTGGTAAAATTTGGGCAAAACAATTCAGTGACAATAAAAAAGAAATTACTTGAAGCAAAATTGAACTTTGACTTTATGAAGCTTGAGAGTGAGAGATTAGAGAATCGTGCTGATAACGTGTTATGGAAAATAACTTAAAAGAACAAATAAAGATAACTTGAAAGAATAATTAAAGAGAAGAAAGAAAGTATTTAGTGAGAGAGAAGAAATATTATTGAAGTGTGTATACAAATGAACTAAGGGGGCCCATTTATAAGCAAATAACCCTTTTACAAGATGAAGATAACACTTAGAGATTGGATGGATTAAATCCTAATCCAATCTAATTTACATCAAATTTAAATATAAATAATATAAATGGATATTCATAAAATATTCATAACACTTATAAAATAATACTAAACCTATTCTTTTTTCTCTCTCTTCCTCACTCCTTCTCTCTCTACCACAGCTCCATTTTTGGAACTTCCAATCACTGCCACCTTGCTCAACTGCTATCTACTCTCTCTTATTTGTTGCTCCGCCATCCATTTCCAATCAAGTGAGAGATACTACTTGAGAAGTTGCATTTCATGAAATCAAAGAAAAGATCAAAAAGGTTGATGATGAGAAGAAGGAAAAAAAAGCAAAACTGATGGCCAAAACACAGAAAACACAAGGTAACGGTAATGTTCCATAGATGCTGCTCCAAAGAAGCCCAAACTAGGTGGTGGTGGTGGTGAAAAGCACAAAAGACACAAAATTTTTTACATCATTTAAAAAAAAAGAAAATATTTAAATATTATATAATATTATTATTTGAATATATAAGTGTAATAAAGAATATTATTTAGTATTCTTTAAATTTAATGAAGAATATATTTTGTCTTTTAATATTAAATATTATTTAATTATAATAAAAGCTTTAATTATCTTGTAATACAAAATATTATTAAATTATAATAAAAATATTTTAATATTTGGGTGAAAATATTATTTAATTATAGTAAAAGGTATTTTGATTTTATTACTTCGAATATTTTATCTTCTAACAAAATAAATTCTTTAATTTTAATAAAGGTATTTTTATCATTAATTACTTATTCTTTAATTATTCCTAAAACTATTCCTATCAACTAATCATTAGAATAAATCATAATAGTAATTCTTATTTTATTTTATTTTCATAAACCAAACTATATAATAGCTATTCATCTCTTATTCTATTCTAACAGAATAACAATTCTATTCCCCTCTATTCTATTCTGCGAATCAAACGTATCTGTAATAATAATTCTTATCTTATTCTATTATTACATAATAATATTTTCATTTTATTATTATCTTATTCTATACAAAAATAACAAAAAAATAAAATAAAAAACACAAACAAATATAAAAGGAAAAAAATCTCTTTCAAAAATTGTCATACGAAATCAGAATCAAATAAAATAAAATTGAATCAAACATTTCAAATCCAATCAAAAAATTAAAGTTGAATCAAACACACAAGCAAGAGGAAAAAATGAAGCAAGCAATTAATAGACCATCAAACCTCATACATCTTAAAACTCTAGCAAAAACAAATCTTTTGGGAAGTTTTGACTTAGAAAGGTTTTGAGAGTCTGAAGTTTTTAAACTAGAGTAAGAGAAAAGAATAGAAAGAGAGAGACGCCGAGAAGAAGACTAGGAAGAGATTGGTGATGAAAGCGGTGGCCAAAAAGAAGCTATCGAAAAAATATCTTAGAGAATAAGAAAAGTGAAGAAAGAGGCAATGACGTGGAGAGGGAGAAAGATGACAAAGAAATCGGGCTAGTGTGTTGAAAAAAGAGAGCTTTTAAACATGTTTGAAATGACGTCATGTGGGAGAAGAAGAGAAACAAGTAGGGATTGCAATGGGTATCCTATTACAAGGTACCCGCGAATACCTAATCTGGTTATATAGGATTAGGGTATCCTATAACCAGGTTTGGGATAAATTCAGGTAGTGATTTCACTACCTGAATTGGGTTTGGTACCATCCATTGGGTATCCCGTTACCCTAATCCGATTATCATTTATAAACATTATATTATCATTTTAATAATTAAATAAAAAAAATACTATTTTTACCAAATTTACAACTAATTTTTTTTTGTTAAAAACTAACAAATATATGAAAAGTATGGTTATTCTAATTATTAATATGATGACATTAATATATTTAAATTCAAAAATTATTAGATTGTTAATCATGTTTACATAATATGAATATCATATCATATTATAAACCAATATAATTACTATTTTATATATATATATATATATACACTTTTAACATAAATATATACTTTCTATTTTGTGTTTTAAAATTACAAAAATTATGACTTATAAAATTATTAATTATAATATATATATATCATTATTTATATAAACTTATGACATATATATTTAAAGAGAGCTTTTGATATTATAATAGCTTTGGAACTTAACTATTTTTTTTAATTTCATGAAATTAAGGATAAATCCTTATAGTTAATTAAATTAATTCATGAAACTATTATTATTAATTAACTAGTAATGTCTTTCAATATATATAGTTTATATATTGTGTTAATTTATAAAAACTATAATTACTATTATATATATACTAAAATATTTTTAGTATATATATTTTAAATATAAACATATTTATTTTTTATTTTATGTTAATATTACACAATTATAACTTATAAAATTATTAATTATAATATATATAACTTTGTTTATATAAACTTATAATATATCAACCTAGAAAAGTTATGAGATTAGAATAGTTCAAAAACGAAGTTTTTTTTTTAATTTCATATAATTAAGAACAAACTCATATAGTTAATTAAATTAATTCATGAAACTATAATTATTAATTAACCTGTAATGTCTTTTAATATATATACTTTATATATATTAAAGTCATTTAGAAGGAAAATAATTACTATTATATATATATGAGTGTGTGTATGTACTTTAAATATAAACATATTTGCTTCTACTTTATGTTAACATTACAAAAATTATTACTCATAAAATTATTAATTACAATATATATACCTTTGTTTATATAAACTCATAACAATAAATCTAAATGGAAGTTGTGAGATTAGAACAGTCTAGAAATATTAGTTTTTTTTTTAATTTTTTGTAATTAAGGATAAACCTCTATAGTTAATTAAATTAATTTATGAAACTATGATTATTAATTGACTTCTAATTTCTTTTAATATATATTTTATATACATTTGATTCATTTTTAAGAAATATAATTACTATTATATATATTAAAATACTTTTAGTATATATACACTTTCAATATGATTATATTTACTTTCTATTTCGTGTTAACATTATAAAAATCATAAGTAATAAATTTATTAATTATGTTTGAGATATTTGTTTTTGATTATTTAAATTTAACTTTTATTATTTGTGTGTTTTAATTAATTTACTTATTAGTAAATTATATGAAATATGTAAAAGAAATATTATTATATATGGATACGAATTTATATTCAGGTAATTGGGTACTCGTGAATAGTATTTTAATAATTTTTTTATAAAATCAAGTTTTTAAATGAGTTAGGGTAATTATAGGGTAGTGGTGATATATTAGAGTTAGGATCAGGGTTAAGATAGTAATTTTAAAAAATATTTAGGTAGTTAATAGGGTTCGAGTAGTTTAATTTTTAAGAGTTCGAGTTCGGGTACCTCAAAATTAACGAATACCTTATTCGTTGACATCCTTAAAAACAAGCTGCTAAATAAAGGAAACGACACTATATTGATTTTCACAAAAGAGTGTCCTTGGGACTTGGGCTTCAGATGCCGTGGGCTCACCTTGTCGAAGCCCATTTTTCATTTGTTTGTTGGTTCATTTACCAGGTTTCGGCTTAAACTTTTTTTTGATATTTCTTTTATTTGTTTGCTTTTTTTTTATTTTTTATTTTATTTATATATTTTGATATTAATAAAAATATAAAAATATATAATATAATAAATTGATGTTTATAGATCTTTATTATAGTCATAATTGATTCGGATAGGTAAAAATACAAAAAAAAAAGAAAAGAAGAAAAATTAGGTATTTAAAAATATCACAAATAATAATCTTTTGGGATTCTCATAAATTATTTTCATAAAATATGTACTTACAAGAATATTTATAAATAAAATAATAATGAATAATTAGTTTAAAATACAATAGAATAAACATTTTATAAAAAATTAAAATTAATTAAAATGCACAATTATTTAAAAAACTTTTAAATGGACTTTTTAAGGGAAGTTACAAGGGGCAATTGTTCTTAAATTTTTTTGGAGTCAAAATAATTATGAGACCTTAGCATAAGGGTTAGGAATCTTATAAATATTTTAAAAAAAGGTTTATTTATAAGTCTTTTAACAAAACAAAATTTATTTATAAATAATTAGCACAAATAAAAACATAATTAAATGAAGAATTTGAATTTTGTAAACATAATGTTATAAATGGAAGTCCTTCGATGATAAAATTTCAATACAGATATAAGGGATGATATTTTTGAAAATTTTTAGATGAGAAAGTTTTCTCAAAATTTACCAAAAGGGTTAGGGAATTTAAGAGAAATTTTAATATCAAAAGATTTGTATTTATTTTAAAATAATAAAAAAAATTAATAAACATGTAAAATAATTTTAACAAAAGCAGAACTCGAATCCACTTTCCCTAATTCTGAAAAAAAATTCTTTGATGATCAAATGTCAAGAACATTATAAGGAATAATTTTCTGGTGAAAAATTCTTTCTAATTTTTATCTAAAAGGGTTGGGAAATTTAGGAAGAATTTCAATGTTAAAGAATATTTTATTTATTTCAAAACAATAATAAAATAAAAAATAGTTTAAAAATAAATTAAAATATCGAAATAAAATTCATTTATTAAAACTAAAAAAATACAAAATTAAATAGGTACCATTTTGTATGAACGTTGTAAAATTTTTAATTGGATAAATCTGATTCTATCCCATCATTTGATCTTACGTAATTTATCATATCCAATTCTAGTTTATCTTCTAATAATTCTTCAATTACTTCTTCTATTGCAAAGTTATCTTTACCATCAATTATTTCTTCTTCTCAAAATGAAATAAATTTTTTACAACCAACCATTTTTATATCTTGCATCTCAAAGTTAAAGGCCAAACCCATCCTATGATAACTCTATCTTAGAATGATATTTATATGCTAAAAAAATTATATACCGCAACTAAACATCTAACTCCACCTACCCAAGATCCTCCGTATGTCACTTAAGCATTAAAAAACCCTGATTGGAGAACATCTAACTATTATTCGACTTGTTCTATGTACAACACTTCAAAAAGCTTAGCCCATATATCAATTTGATGTTAATAATGCATTTTGGCATCGACTTTTAAATGGAGATTTTTTATATGCAACAACCATAGATACTACATATCCATCTTGTGTATTCAAGCTAAAGAAAGCCATTTATGAATAGAAATCCCCTGCCTCCTATTATGCTTTCATTGGTGTCTCTTTTATAATTTTTGTGGCCTGCTTTCCAACGGATTTATACTCAGGTTAAAAGAAAAAAAAAAAAGAAATAACGACAGATAGTCATGTAACAACGCTTGTTGATTTTGGTTCTCCCATTTACACAAACTTTTTCTTTTTCTCAATCCAAGGATTATCTAAAATGAAAAAATTCTTCTCAGTTTCAATCTTTGTTGTGTTTTTCTTAATGGTTCATCTTCTTATTCCAAGAACTCCCAAATGAAGTACAAAGAATTTCTTTCAAATCTTTGCTATGTTTTTATTTTATGAGTTTTATTTATTATATCACAATTTTCATTTTCATTGAAGATTGGGTTGGCTTGTAGAGCTTAGCTGGGTACATAAACTAATTGTAGTTCCACTTTTGCACTTTTCTATGGAAATCCAATTTCTTGGAGATGGAATAAACAAAAATCAATTGTTTGTTCTTGGATGAAAGTCGAGAGCTATTGCTTCTATTACACTTGAGTTGGCTTGAATTCAAAAATTATTGACTAAAATGCATACTAATTTGCAGCAATCACCTTTACTTTATTATGACAATGTGGGAGAAATGAATGTGTTGGCTAATCTTGTTGTTAAATCTATAAACAAATAAAAAAAATAAAACAAGTGAAAATAGGAAGAAGTCTAAGGCATGATTTCACTATCCTTAAAGAATAATTTTTGCCCATTTAGAGTACGAAACTTGGTGTAAATGAATTGTAGTGGTTATCTTATAGGATTCAACAGACTCTTTTTGATTAGTTTGCATAAACTATAAAAGATACCAGGAACAATAGAAATATTAATAATAAGAAAGAACCCAGTAAAATGGAACAGCAGAAAAATTAATAACAAGAAAGAGCCTAGCAAAATAATGAAGTGAGGGAGCAGTGTAAAAGGACTGTAGCAATTATCTTTTAAAATTCAAAAGACTTTTCTTTATTAGTTTGCACAAACTATCAAGGCTACCAAGAATAGTAGAAAAATTAATACTAAGAAAAAACCCAGCAAAATGGAATAGTAGAAAAATTAATAACCAGAAAGAACCCAATAGGAAGTGAAGGAAGCAAAGAAGAGGGTGGCAAAGGAACAGTAAAAAAATTAATAATAAGAAAAAATCTAGCAAAATGGAACACCAGAAAAATTAATAACAAGAAAGAACATAGCAAGAAGTGACAAAAGTAGAGAAGAGGATGGCAAGAAAGTTGAGAAAAAAATATGTGAAAGCAGAGGTGTGTTAAGAATGAATGTAGAGGTTGATATTTATAGAGAGGAGAGATTGTGAAAATCAAGAGAAATCAAGATAAAATATTTTGTAACCTTATAAAAATAGCGTTATAAAATATTTTAGAAAACTAGGTAAAAGGAACATTATAGAATATTCTGAAAGACTTGATAAAAGGATTGAGTTTGATTCAATTAATAAATATCACTTGAGCTTAGCCCACGTGTATACTCTCACGCAGGGGAAATCCGCACTTTCTCAAGGCTTAGCCTGATCTCGTAGGTGTGAGAACCCAATTTCTTCTCTTGCTTACAACAAGCTCATAATGGGTTTGTTTATATAAAACACTTAATATATTTTGTACCTAGGCAATGTGAGATTGAAGCCTTATGAAATATCACTATTTTTCCAACAATCCCCCACATATTTCATAAGATTTCATGTTAACAAGTTTTTGCTTGGTTTTAATCTTACTTAAGTGTAATGCATCAAGATTGGTGCTTTTTGAGCTATGAATCAACGTAGAAAGAATGAAACATAAATCACAGAATTTTAGTGAAGTTTATAACTTATATGAATAAAAAAAATTTTATATGAAATATGATTTTCATCAATCACATTACACCTTTACAATTTCTGCTATTTAGTACAATTTTGTGCGAATAAGCTATGCAAGTGCCTAGTAATTTATAAGTGCTCTAAAGAATTTGCCACAATTCTCATAATAGTGACCCCACTCCACAATTATATAGGTGATTTCATCTAGTGTATACTACAGTTTAATACACTACTCATAAGGAATAAGGAATTCATTAAAAGTATAACTAAACTTCTCTTTCATTGCAGTTTTGCACTATTCACACATTTTATGAGAGACAACAATTTTAATAGTACATCAATTTATTAATAAATAACTTGTTCATGGGATCGCCACTCACATGGGTTGAGTTACCATTATTGTTGATTTTTCTCAATTAGCCTAAGTCCCATTTCTCTTGATGTATCATTAATTAATTTTTTTCCTAAGGGTTTGGTTAGAGAATTGGCCAAATTAATTTCTGACTGCACATAATTAATAAACATAATTTCATCTCTAAGCAATTACTTTACTACATTATGTCTCAAACAAATATGTCTATTCTTACCATTGAAAGTTTTATTCTTTGTAATGGCTATTGCCGCTTAGTAATTACAATGCATAGACACAGAAAGTGTTAGTTTCATTCACAACTGAATATTAAATAATAGGTTTCTTAACCATTCTACCTCATTGCGAACCAACTCTAAAGCTACAAATTTTGATTCTATTGTAGATTTAGCAATTATTGTTTATTTGTCTAATTTCCAAGTTGCAGCACCTCCACTAAAGGTGAATACATAACCACTTGTGAATTTTATCTATTTGAATCTGAGATCTAATTAGTCATCACTGTATCCTTCTAATACAATACAAAAATCATTATATAAAATACTATAGTTTATGGTATCTCTCAAGTTTTTCATTACTCTGTTCAAAGCAATTCAATGATTTGGATTGAGACTTTATATATATCTACTCTATCTACACACAACATAAGCTATATCAGGTCGATTATAATTCATTAAATGCATCAAACGCATATAATATGAGCATACTCAGATTAAGCCATACTATCACCTCTAATTTTCTTTAATTGGGCATTAACATCATAAGGAGTATTCACAATGGTTACATTAAAATGTCCAAACTTTTTAAATAATATTTCAACACAATGCTCTTATATTAGTATTAAGACATTATCACGTCCTATAATTTTAACACCCAAAATAACATTGACTTCTCCTAAATCTATCATATCAAAATCATACATAAAACGCTATTATACATAACCATAATGCATCATATATCACGTCATATCTAAAGGAACATATAAACATATATTTAATTTATGGATTACATGATCAGCACTATAATTCCACCATCCAAGATCCACATATCATTCTTATCTAGCTAGTTTTGCCATTATAATGTTATGTCCAGGGGCGGCTCAATAAGTTCAAAGGCCTATAGTGAAATATTCAATGAGGCCTTCTTTTATTGAAATTAAAAAAAATTATTAAATTTTTATTCTTTTAGCTTTTTGAGATGCAAAATTTTTATATTTTTTAAATAGCTAATACAAAATCAACAATCAAAATTTTTAATTCAAATAAATCAACCATCACATAAAATAAAGTCAATCTAACAATATAATATAAATTAAAAATTAAAGTAAAAAAGTCTATAAATATTAGAATAATAATACCTAATTGTTGAATGCTTATTGCAAACCGCAAATGAGGTTCACAGCTTTATAAAGATAATAACATAATGGACTTATTGTGTATTCTTTGGAGGAAAATCGAAGGTAAAGGAAGAAAGAATAAAGAGCACATGAGAAAAGAAGAATTTAAAAGTAGATATTATACCTTAAAAAAGAAATAATTGATTTTATATATAGAAGAAAAAATAGTTGTTAGAAATCATTAAATATGTTGATTTAAAATAGGAAAAATAAGTAAGAAAAAATAGTTATTAGAGAAAATTAATACATATGACCATTAATTGATTGAAAATAATATAGTATTTTAGAAATTAAAAAGTGATTGAAAATTGAAATTTATTAGACATATAATTACGAAAGTGAGAAAACATACAATTTTATTAATTATTAATTATTTTTTATTTTTTAATATAATAAATAATATTATTAAATTATAAAGCCTCCGCAAATTGAAGGCCTAAAGCTCTTGCTTGAGTGGCTTTACCTAAGGACTAGCCCTGGTTATGTCCAATTGTCAGTTAAAATTCTACTACGCAAGTATACGTATCGAATAAACAGTATATTAGCAAGTAAAGTATCGATCCCACAGGGAATTGATCTAAAAGTTTACTAAGTACTAAAATTATTGCAAATTAATCTTATCCAAACAATATCAAAATAATATCAAATCAAACTAAGTTATAGCAGAATTAAATTAAGAAAAATCAAAATAATAAATACTCAAATAAATATCAAATCAAACAAGCCTAGGATTACAATATCCCTCACACTTCATCTAAATCTTACCTCTCTTCCTTAATTTATCTCAATGGTTTGAATTGCTAACCTAGAGTCCTAAATTATTTATAAGGGTCTCCCGACTCATCTTATAAAAATATCTATTTTAACCAAAACACTATATCCCTATGTGAATGAAATTAAAACAAACTCATTAAGTTCAGGCTCTAATCTGGCTACATATGGCCTATAGGTATATCCCTATCCTATACGCAAATCAATTAATATGATCATATGCTATCCCAATTTTAGTCTACACTAAACTCCCTTTCCCAAGTTTGTTTAGGTTTCTAGATCAATTTAATTGGTGGCCAAGCAATTAAAAGCATTAAGAACAAATGGAATAAACAATTCAAATCCCATTGAAAATAAGCAAGAAAGTGATTAAAAATCTAGATTACATGTGAGTTCAATTGCAATCCTAGAAAAATAAATTAGCTCATAATATCTAATAAAGATAATATCCAAAGAAATTTAGCCATGAATCCAAATCAAAGAAAATAAGAAAAAACACAAAGGTAAGAGAGAAAACTAATATTTAGAGATTTATGATCTTGATCTCTCTCTCCAATTCTCTTGTTTCCTTGCTTTGTTCTTAGCTCCAAATCTCCAGAATAGTTGCTTGCTGCCTCCTTTGCTGCCTCTCTTACTGCCTCAAAAATCTCTGAAAAAGTCTCCTTAAATAGGCTCTAAATAACCTAATTTTGCGAAATTCCGTTAATGTCCTTTATTTTTTTTAGGGAAGTCGCGCAGCGCTGCGGCGCTACTTCTCCAGCGCTGCAGCGCTGAGCTCTCTGGAATTTTGTATTGTGCTTCCTTTCATCAACGCTGCAGCCTTGTTCTCCCAGCGCTGTGGCAGTCTATCAACTTCAAACATAAGTTTCACCCTGATATGTTAAGAACTGGGCAAAGTAGTAAACATAAAAGTTTTATCCGTGTCTCTTAACTTTCCAATGGATTAAAAATCACATCAATTGGACTTCTGGATTGAAAGATTTGCTCCAAATACTGCATCATATTCAGTTTTTACATCCTGCTACAGTGGTCCGAATTGACAAATGTTTTGACCATGATCCAATCATAACTGGGCCAATTGGTGAACATAAAATTGTTCCCTTCTTCTTATAATTTGATTGGTCAAAGAATCACCTCATTTGGAGTTTTTTAGAAAGAGATATGGTTAAAATATTGAAACATATACGAATGAAGCTATCACCATACTTGCACTGATTTTCATCAAATGAGTCTTTTTCATCAATTTCCTACAAAAGCCATAGGAGAAATTAGCAATAACTACTCTTAAAGTAATTTAAAATAAATAACTTAAATTTAACTAAAATAACTTAAATTAATCACTTAACAAATAATCAAACTTAAACTAAAAAAACACCTATAATGCTAAAATTCGAACATAAAATCTCAAAGATCTAGCTACTTAAGCTCCCAAAATGAGTCAAAATAACTCTATATAATAGAGTTATCACCAATCTTAGACGACATGGTCATATCTTATTTTCCTTTGGCTTCACACATACTCTCAATCTTAAAATCAATTAATAATCCATGTTCACAAGGACAAATTTATTCTAATTAATCATAGCCAGTTTTCAACCAATTCCATTTACATGCCATACTTTCCTAGATACTAGTCACCATTATCAAGCATAACCAAATTATCAGTTTCAAGCATGTTGACGATCATATTTCCAGCCAACATCAATATATTTAGCATCACATTTCAATCACAATGACTCACGAAACAAGGCTCAATTGCACCCAAGCATTTGACTTATTGGTTAGTGTATGATCTTACTGTCTAAAGAGTAGGGTTTGAATCTCCCTCTCTTAATTAAAAAAAAACAAGGCTCATTTTTTTTAAAAAAATTGACATTAGTTCCCATGCAATTACACACTAGTATGGTATTTAACTATATAGATATACTAGGACATGACATTTGGAGCTTATTTTAAATCTATACACAATTCGCACATAAAGAAGACATATATTCACATATGGACCAACATATAACACTCAACAATTGCAAATTTCCGAAAATCACATATTATGCATTTACTAAAAGCATGTAAGTTAAAATCAAAATATCATTTTGACAACCACAAGAGAGATATTGATTCCAAAAAAATTAAACTATTTACAAATATCTAATTATTGGTACCCCAATTAAATCCCCATGAATGAAGAAATGCACAAACATGTCTCCATCACATTCCTTTACCTTATACAAGAAATTAAGTGTAAAAGAATTATAAAATAATTATTGTTATTGAAGGTTTGACATAAAGTCTGCCAATGCTCACTGTGTAATACTCCATGTTTTTACGTGTGTGGATAAATCATTCCATCAACTTAGCAAACTAAATATTCACTATTCAAAATGAGTTAGTGCCTGTTTAGACTAGTTATTTGTAGCTTATCTACTTCTTAAGTAGAAGTTGAGCCAAGCACTATTTTGTGAGAAGCTTTTAAAAAAAGTAATTTTTTTTAAAGAACAAAATTTTAAAAAAAAAACTTATAAAAACTCCAAATAAGAGCTTTCTCTTCTCTTTTTTTTTTAAAAAATACGTCAGTTTCTTAAAAGAGTTATTTTTTTTCCAAAAAGATACTCTTTAAAAAAAAACTCCCTCCCTTTCCTCTCTCTCTTTCTGTAAATCATTCTTATAGGGTTTTTTTTATTCTTACAAAAATTAAGAAAAAAGAAGACCTAAAATTTAAAATTGTATTAAGGTATTATAGACTTATCTATAAAAAAGAACTTTATAATAGCTTTTCAGCTAAAAAAAACCCAACCAAATATGCTCTTAGTTCACTTTCCCAAGAAACTACACTTATTTCATTCCAATTCTTTTTTATTTTGAACCTTTAAGTTACACAGTCCACACTTATATAATTTAGAAGATTTACATTAATAGTATTATAGAAAAATTACTCTAGACATGTATAATGGCCCCAAATTAAGCAAATTATATATTTCCAAAAAGTGAATATTTTGAAATATTAAAAATAGGTGTGTTGAGAATGAATTTAGAGGCAGGTATTTATAGAAAAGAGCACTAAGAGAATCAAAATAAAATATTTTAAAAGATCAAGTAAAAAGCAACATTCCAAAATATTTTGATAGACCTAGTAAAAGGATTGAATAAAGCAATTAAAGTACAAAATATCACTTGGGTTTACTCTACGTGTATATTTAAAGGTAAGGGAAATTTCACACTTTCTCACAACTTGGCTTGATCTCGTATGCACATAAGTCTAATTTTTTTTCTTACTTACAATAAATACATAATAGATTTACTTATATAAAACACTTAATATCTTTTGTACTTAGACAATATGAAATTGAAACCTTATAAAATATTATTAATTTTCCAACAATCTAACCATGTATTCAAAAATGAAATACATCTCTAGTGATTTTCACTTTGTCAGAGAGAGAAATTTTAAGGATCTACTTCAAATACAGCATATGTCCACAAAGGACCAATAAGCTACCAACCTTCTTTTTTATTTCATTTCTTTCTTCTTTATCATATCTTTGTGTTTTTTTTTTTCCCTTTGTCTAATTGCATCT
>NW_018397275.1:510441-559128 GCF_002168275.2 Theobroma umbraticum
CTAATATTAAAAGAATATGGTGAAATGTTATGCAAAACCAACTTAAAACAGGCATTACATTTATCAAAATATATACAAAAAGACTTGGATAAGTATCTTATCTTATCTATTAGCACCTAACTCAACTTTCAAGATTTGAGGCGCCACCGGAGATTTCAATCTTTAGGAGTGGAAGCTTGGACAAAGGCTTTGTAGGCATTACAATGAGTTGACATGTCATGCAACCAAACATACTCAAGTCAAAACGACACGTCACGTTCGTGCCACCACATAAATCCACGTAACAATTTTAATAAATTTCATTAATTATTTTAGTAATTGGTGAAAAACCCAAAACACATATTTAATGGAAAGTGAACATGTACGTGAAAGGGAGTAGGAAACACACACTACTCATTTCACTATTTCAGTACTTGGCAGGATTTACCGATTCAGTTTATGCGCCTCACCTTGCACGTTGGCGGCTTGGTTGGACCATTTGCTATCTGAGTTACTAAGTTTTTTAAGTCTAGAGAGTTCACGACATTTGAAAAATACGCACGTCTTAGTTGATTATGTCAACACGTTGGACCAATCAAACTGCTCTAAATTATACAGTAATTACTATATAATATATAGTTAATTATATTAAATTCACGGTAATTTTTTTTCTTTTTAATGTAAAGGGTCTGCCTCTAAGAATAAAAGGTATTATTATTAGGAGTGAGTAAAACTAAATTAAATCAATTACTTACTCAAATTAGATGCGATTTAAGTAAGTTAATTCAGTTTAATTGTTGCATTAGATCAATTGACTTAAAATATTTAATCTAATGGATTTTTTGGTCGGTTCTCAATTTTAAAATTTTTAAACTAAGCCATCTTAAAAATCAAACTAATTTTTTATATATATTTTATATATATTAATATATAAAATATTTTTATATGTATTAAGAAGAATTGATAATAAATCTAATTCATAATATACTTAAAATATGTTAGTTTATTATATGTAAGTATACAAATCATAGTCATAATAATTTAATTTTAATTATATATATTTATTTATAAATATGTATTAATATGAAATTACTAGTTATATATTTTAAATAATATAATTTATATATTAATATTATAATATATGATAGTAAATATTCTACATATTAATATGTTTTAATTATTATACTTTAGTAATGTTTTGTAATATAAAATGTTATAAATATATGTATAATTGTATAAATATTATAAAATATTTATATATATTAAATTTATACATAAACATTACTATAACTTAAAATAAAATTTATTTATATAATTACACTTATAACTTTGTAAATCATTATCTTAGTTTTTATAACATTTTTGTTTATAATTAGTTATTATTTATACAAACTTTGATATAAAATTAAAATATTATAACATATAAGTTATATCATTAATTTCTTACATATAATAAAGTAATATAATATATATATCTAATTTATATATAATTTATATTTTTTATGATTATGGATGAAGTTTACAAATTTTAAGATTGTAATTTGTAAAAAAAATAAAAAATTTTGATCAATTGGTCCAAAATCAAATGGACCAAACCAATTTTATATTTGATTGGTTTGATCTTTTATGTTTGATTAATTTTTTAAAAATATTTGATATATGTGATCCTTAAATATGATAGACTAAATCATCCATCATTGTCCCTATTATGTGATCGATTGAAAAAGTATAAAACAAAGCCAATATCGTAAATTTTAGAGAGAATAGCAATTAATTTAATTAAAGCATAAATATAATCATATTCGATCTAAACACTTTCTGTCACTTTTTTTTATAAATAATATTTTTTTGACAAGCAAAATTATTGTAAAATCTAGAGAAGATGCTAATCACATGCTTATTTGGAGTTGATTTTAAGAAAGATCATTACCACATCATCAGAAATGAAAACCAAAAAATTAACAAAAAAAGTTTTTAAAAAATTAGCAGATGATGGCTATCAGAAGGCGATCCATTGCGTCCTGGGAAAAATTTTAAAAACCCGAATGAAAGCCCAAAACCCGAGAACGCAACCCATGAACCGACCAACAACCCGGCGCTTGACCTAAAAGGCGAAAACTTATAGAATTCCAAAGACTCGTCTCTCCGCAGATCTTTCTAGAAGCCAGAGTATATCTAGACATCTCTAGGACCACCCGACCCCCACAAGACTCGCCCAAAAATATATAAAAAAGAAAAAAAAACAACAAATCTAAAAAAAAGGGCAAATAAATAAATAAATCAAAGAATTATTAATTTTTTTTAAAAAAAAAAAGAGTAAAAAGAAGTGGAAAATTCCACACAAACCCTCCTCAATAAAAGGCCCCTAAACTCTCTTTCGCTGCTTAAGGTTGTTTCCGTATTCTCTCTCTCGCGCACCAACGAAAAAAGAAAAAAAACCCACCAACAAGAAAGAGGTGTTTTCGAAAAGAAATTTCCAGAACCTCTTCTGGCCCCTAATCTTCCCTCTCTCTCTCTCTCTCTCTTTCGTTTGTAAAAGGTACGATCGCCATCCTCCGGTCTTTGCAATTTCGTCGATTGTTTTTTGATGCTGCTTCATTTATCTGTCTGGAATTTGTAGATCTGTTTAGTTTTACCTTTAGATTTGGTGCATCGGTGGATTTTTTTTTTCGCTCGATGATTTTGCATTAACTTTTGTTTCTCTTTAGATTTAGCTGTTTTCAGTGATTTAGGTGGAAATAGTTTTCTCAATTTATTGCTGATTTTTCGCTCCTGCTACTTAAATTAACTTAAGTCTTTTTCTTTTTGTTGTAATTTTTTTTTGCACCTGTTCTTTGGATTCTACGTCTTTCTAGTGGGGAGATTTATTTGAGAAGGAAAACGAAGTCGAATTTTGTTATTTTAGGTTGATTTGAATGTGATTTCTATTAGTCATTGTTAGGATTTTGCTTTTCTAATTGATTTATTTTAATATAGTGTTATTTTTGAGTTGGAATCTGATTTTGAAAATTATTAAGATTAAGATTTGTTTCTATTAGTTTGATTTATGTGGCTCTTCTAAAAGGTTTTTGCTTTTTTTTTAAACTAAGGTGTTTGATCAACTTCACATGTGTTTGTTGTTTTTGTATGCACCTGGTAAGCGCATGCATCTGGCATTATGTCGTTGTGTGCTCTGTGTTCTAGTGTAAATGATTAACTTAACAAGAGTCTTCAAATGAAAAAAAGGGGGGAAAATGTCAATTGAATCTAGTTATGAGTTCAAGTCCATGGAAGTTACCACAGAATCTTGAGTCGCAATTTATTGCTCATAATAAATGGGAACATATTTATATCACCTTGATTGATATTAATTTGGTATTTTCTTACTTCTTAATTGTGTGATTATGTTGATGCATTGCCTAGATTTCTAATAATTTCTAGGTTGTGACTATTTGTTTCCTTCCTGCGTTAACATTTGTATATGCTCATATTGCTATTTGTTTTGCTAGGTGCAGATCAATTTTATTTTATATAAAATAAATCAGTGTAATTTCTGGTGAAGATGAGCGTTGTTGGGTTTGATTTTGGCAATGAAAGCTGCATTGTTGCTGTCGCAAGGCAGAGAGGGATTGATGTTGTGCTTAATGATGAATCAAAGCGCGAAACTCCGGCTATTGTATGCTTTGGGGAGAAGCAGAGATTCATTGGTACTGCAGGGGCAGCATCTTCTACAATGAACCCTAAAAATTCAATTTCTCAGATAAAGCGGTTGATTGGCCGTCAGTTCTCAGATCCTGAGTTGCAAAGGGATCTCAAGTCGTTACCCTTCAATGTCACTGAGGGACCTGATGGATATCCTTTGATTCATGCTCGTTATTTAGGTGAAATGAAAACCTTTACCCCAACACAAGTCTTGGGAATGGTTTTGTCAGATTTGAAAAGCATAGCTGAGAAGAATCTGAATGCAGCAGTGGTCGATTGCTGCATTGGGATTCCTGTATATTTCACTGATCTTCAAAGAAGGGCAGTTTTAGATGCTGCCACAATTGCAGGCTTGCACCCTCTTCGCTTGATTCATGAAACTACAGCAACAGCATTGGCTTATGGTATCTATAAAACTGATTTACCCGATAATGACCAATTAAATGTTGCCTTTGTTGATATTGGACATGCTAGCATGCAAGTTTGTATTGCTGGCTTCAAGAAGGGACAACTCAAGATATTGGCTCATTCGTTTGACCGCTCTTTGGGCGGTAGAGATTTTGATGAAGTTTTATTTCAGCATTTTGCTGCAAAATTTAAAGAGGATTATAAGATTGATGTTTTCCAGAACGCAAGGGCTTGTATAAGGCTTCGGGCTGCTTGTGAGAAGTTAAAGAAGGTTCTTAGTGCCAATCCTGAGGCACCTTTGAATATTGAGTGCTTAATGGATGAGAAGGATGTTAGGGGTTTCATTAAGAGAGAGGAGTTTGAGCAGATCAGTGCTCCAATTTTGCAACGTGTGAAGAGGCCACTAGAGAAGGCTCTTGCCGATGCTGGACTTGCAGTTGAGAATGTTCACATGGTTGAGGTTGTTGGTTCAGCTTCACGTGTTCCGGCTATGTTGAAAATCCTCACGGAGTTCTTGGGTAAAGAGCCTAGGCGCACAATGAATGCTAGTGAATGTGTTGCAAGGGGTTGTGCTTTGCAATGTGCAATTCTCAGTCCCACATTCAAAGTTCGGGAGTTTCAGGTAGTTGTCCACCAAGTTGTTATCTTGATCTCGCTCTTTCTGTGGAGTGTATCTCCGCTATGCATTTATCATTCATTTTTTGGAGGCTTTCTTGTGTTACTCAAGTTGTCAATTTTTTTGAAAAGGTGCATTGTAGTATGATTTCTAGTTTGGTACTTTTCTTTATGATCTTGAAGATGGGAATGATGCTAGGTTTCTTCCTCCATACCTTATTTTATCTGTTGTTGCTGCAGCATGTCTATTCACTTTTGTGTACTTTTCCTCTTTCTTTTTGTCATATTTCAAACATGGCTTATCACTTAATTCATATTTGAAGGTCAATGAGAGCTTCCCGTTACCAATTTCCCTATCATGGAAAGGATCTGCTTCAGATGCTCAGAGTGAAGGAGCAGAACAACAACAACTGGTTTTTCCAAAGGGAAATCCAATACCCAGTGTCAAGGCTGTGACATTCCACAAGACAAGTACATTCAGTGTTGATGTTCAATATTCTGATATCAGCGAGTTGCAGGTCCCTGCAAAGATTAGTGCTTACACGGTAGTTTATCAGAAACCTTAATCAAACTGATTTTCTTGTTTTCTACTTTAGGATAAGAATTACTTGTCCATTTCAAGAATTTAAAATTTCTTGGTCAACCTTCTGATGAAATAATTTGTGGCATTTGTTTAATGGTAGATTGGTCCTTTTCCAACACTACGAAGTGAACGACCAAAGTTGAAGGTCAAAGTTCGTCTGAATTTGCATGGGATTGTGTCCATTGATTCGGCAACTGTAAGCATATTTGAATTCTAGATTTTAATTATACCTGAAGGGTAATCTTTTTGTGCTCTTTCATAACTACTTTTCTGTGTTTTTAGCTCTTGGAAGAGGAAGAAGTTGAAGTCCCAGTTTCAAAAGAGCCAGTAAAAGAAGATACTAAGATGGAGACTGATGAAATACCTGGCGATGCTACTGCCTCTGGTGCCAATGAGACAGATGTTAATATGCAAGATGCCAAGGGTACAGCTGACGCTGCAGGGGTTGAAAATGGTGTTCCTGAGTCAGGGGACAAGCCTGTGCAAATGGAGACTGATACCAAAGTAAGTGTTTTTTGTCAGCATGCTATATAAATGATTGGTGGTGTATATGTGAGTGTGTGTGTCTGTGGGTTTGGGTATGGTTGTTTACATTTTTGTTTTGCCTGTCATGTAGGTTGAGGCTCCTAAGAAGAAGGTGAAGAAAACAAATGTCCCTGTGGCAGAGTTGGTTTACGGTGCAATGTTACCTGCAGATGTTCAAAAAGCTGTAGAGAAGGAGTTTGAAATGGCTTTGCAAGATAGGATTATGGAAGAAACAAAGGATAAAAAGAATGCTGTTGAAGCCTATGTCTATGACATGAGGAATAAGGTAAAATGTTGTTTACTAGTTTGCAAAATTGTTACTTGGCTGTTATGATTGTAAAACTAATTATTCTTTGTGTCTTCAGCTTAGTGATAAATACCATGATTTTGTCACTGCTCCGGAGAAGGAAGAGTTTACTGCTAAGCTTCAGGAAACAGAGGATTGGCTGTATGAAGATGGCGAGGATGAAACAAAGGGTGTCTATGTTTCCAAGCTTGAAGAGCTTAAGAAGGTATTCTAGTTGTTCATATTGTTTCTCAGGTTGACTGTATAAATTGAGTATCTGACAGTTGTCTAAATATTGCAGCAAGGGGATCCTATTGAAGAACGTTATAAAGAGTATGCTGAGAGAGGAGCTGTCATTGATCAGTTGGCTTACTGTATTAACAGTTACAGGGAGGCAGCCATGTCAAATGATCCCAAATTTGATCACATTGAACTTGCTGAAAAGCAAAAAGTAATGGCTTCTTCCCTCTTTCTCTCTCTGTACCTAACCCCCCCCCCCCCCCCAATCCCCCCCTCTTCTTCTGCTAAGATTTACTCCTTTGGTGCATTATAGGTCTTAAATGAGTGTGTGGAAGCTGAGGCATGGTTGAGAGAGAAGAAACAGCAACAGGATCAACTTCCCAAGTATGCCACTCCAGTTCTCTTGTCAGCTGATGTGAGAAAGAAGGCTGAAGCGTTAGACAGGTACACATTATTTCTCCTGCTTAAAAGTTAGTGTATCCAGCATGTAAATACTTGTTTTGTTTGTAGATTCCTGTAGCTTGAACAAAGTAATGTTCTCTTTTTTTCCTCCTAAACTATGTTATATATGTAGACATACGGTATCAGTGATATCTACGCTCGAATGTACGATACTTATGCTGATATTCAAATTTTGTGTTAAATAGGTTTTGCAGGCCAATAATGACGAAACCTAAACCGGCTAAACCAGCCACACCTGAAACACCAGCAACCCCACCTCCTCAAGGAAGTGAGGCTCACCCGCAGGGTGCAGATGCCAATGCCAACCCGAATGCAAGCCCTAACCGCAATGCAGACTCTAGTGAAAATGCGCCGGCAGACAGTGGTGAGGCACCTCCAGCTTCTACAGAACCAATGGAAACGGACAAATCGGAGAGTACTTCGGCTACTTCATAAATTATTCGCGGGTGGTCTGTTGATGATTTATGTGGCCAAAATTTCGTTCTTTATGTGTAAGCACTATTTTTGAAAGAGCCTGAGACCAACTCTTTGGTAGTCTGATATGAGGGGCTGGGGTCACTGTTTTCAATTTGTAAAGCATTGTCTTTGTTATGCCTACCCAGATTTGTTATTGTTAAGAGTGAGTCTTTAGAATCCAGGTATTTTTCACGGAGGGTTTTTAAGAGAAAAGACTGCTATTGTGCTTCCTTGTCAACATTTTTCTGTTGGAGGGTGGCTAAAATTTACTCTTTAAAGGATTTCAAGTGTTAAATCTTGTTTTATGTTTTGTAGGATTTGTCTGGGGATTAGTAACCACTTCAATTCTGGGTATTGTTGGTGTCCACAAATCTTGGATTTTGTTTCAATTGAAGTCTTACATTATTTTTCCATGTCCTTTGTCTACCTCTAGGTAGGAGTTTCGAAATGTTTTCTTCAGAACTCGCATGCTTGTCTATTTCTGCTCATTTCCTTTCCCCCTTGGTCAAGGGTCGCTGTCTTGTCACTTAATTGTTTTATGTGACTTTATGTACATGTGCATATCGTTGGACAAGCTTGTCGAAGGAATGCGATACTCCCTGCTGCTTGGAATGTTAGCTTCTAAGTATCATGTCAGTTTTTAGTTATTTAGACGTTCTAGTTTACACACCGAAAGGCGGAGAGAATTATGGTGGGAGTTGGATTTGGGCCATCTTTTTAAATCCTGTGCAAGAATCAGGAAGTGACCAGAGGAGCCCGAGTCAAGCGCATATCTAACCCAAAACAATTAAAAAAAAAAAAAGATCCAAATCAACTAAGAAAAAGGAGTCGAGTAGCAATCAACGAAGGAAAGGCATTTCAGTTTGCCATATGAACTATTATCAGACAAGGTATACAAACGGAGAAATTGCAGATGATAAGCCAGTGATTGTTTCCTTTTCAGAATAAGTCTTTCAAAGTGGTGCAAGTACAGGAAAGAGGTTCGCCATCATGTAATTTACATTAGTTTCGTTTTTTTTTCCTCAAAGAACCATGTCATTGTCACCAAGTTTTCAAGAGTCTAAGTGAGGTGGAAGAGTTCTCCGGTCCCTCCCCTGCAAGGGCATGTGTGTTTTCTAATTTTCTTTTTTCTTCCAAGAGAAAAAGGGTGAAAATTTATCCAAAAGATGGACCATATGATAAATTTTCTCGTTGCTGAGTGGCGCAAGTCCCTAAGCTCCATGCCCATGATGCCGTCCGAGAATCCAAGGAAGTTCTCTACGTCGGATGTGGTGGTCGGCTGACCGCCATGGGGCGATGCCGTTAGCCATCCAGCCCTCGTAGAGAATGGTACTCAACTCAGCACTGGGGGTGTAGATGGCGACCGTGTGAATGAATATGAAGAGTAAAGTCATGAAAGATATTCGAGTTGATAATTTATTATAGGTAATGGTTTTGTATTAGATAATTTTATTTTATGAAAGTTAATTTTATTATTTTAATTTTTTGTTAAGTTGGATATTAATATGATAATTATATAAAAAGATATAATTAATTGAGTAAAGAAACAAATGTTATGTTTTTTATATTGAAATTAGTTATATATTTTATAATTATAGATAAAATTTATAAATTTTAATATTGTAATTTATAAAAAAAATGATAACAATTTTATTGATTTTTTAAAATATTTAATCATTCATTGTGCACCTCTAGCCGCAGCGAAGTGGTCGCAAGGCCTACCAAAGTGCGGGCGTTTGTCCACAGGGCTTCATGGCGTTGGGATGAGTAACCCCTTCAAACGCAGTTAAAAACACAGGACACATGAGGTGATAATATTAACGGAGCAAAAAAGCGGGGCACGGGAGCTGGCAGGGATTTCTATTCTTTTCGTTTTCAACTAGACCTGTTAAAATGGGTCTGATTCATTAAATCAGTTTATTTTTTTTTAAATATGAGGTGAATTTAGTTAAAAAATTTAGGTTTATATTAAAATCGGATTTAAATGAGTCAGTTTATCAAATTAGTGGACTGAGGTGAGCTGGGGCAGGTCAGCTCTATAGATAAAAAAAAATTATTTAATTTAATAATTTTATATATTTAATTATGTAAAATTAATAATTTAGTTATTAATAGTATTATTTATTTTATATATTTTAATATCTTTAATTTTTATTTTTAAAATTAAAAATTTTATTTAGATTAAAACTTATTATTTTTTTATAGTAATGAATATTAAATGATAAATTGATAATGATTCAGAACTTGAGACATTATTGGTGTCTAAACAAGATTTAAATGTTTTACTTGATAATGAGGATCGAGAAAGATATAAATGAATCTTGAAATTTTTATTATTTGATTATATATTTATGTTTATGAGATAGTAATTTGTGTTAAAGATTTAAACTTTATTAGGTAATTTATTTATTTTTTTATATTTAGTGTAATTTGTTTATTTGTAATATTTTTTATTATTTAATTTATAAATTAAATTATAAAATAATTTTATTAATAAAAAATTTATTAAATAAAATTATAAAAATAAATTTTTTTTAAAAAATAAAAATAATTTTTTTTTAAAAAATAAAAATAAATTTTTTTAAAAAAATAAAAATAAACTAGTTCAACTCAGTTTATGAACTAACAAGAGATAAGTTGAATTGAAGTTTGATGATTTATATAAAAATGAACTGGACCGGCTCAATTCATATTTCTTTAACCCACAAGAGATTGGGCCGGACTGAACCGGGTCAGCTCATATTGGCAGCTCTATTTTCAACCCGTGCGTTTAGCCTTTTTCAAAGTGAATACGCTCTTCTTGTTCCTCTTTCGGCGGCAACTTTTCTTTCTCGTCTCTTCAAGGTCTCTCCTTGACCTTCCTCCATTTCTTTTTAAACGTAGTTTAAATTTTAATTGCAACAATTTTGCGGTGAACAATTAAAAGTGGGTTTACCAATCAATTCTTTTTTTTTTGTTATTTTCTTCGTTTATCTGTAGCATATCACTTCTTTTACGGAAGTTCAATTGTATCCGAAGTTGGTGTTTATGATTTTTTTTTAATTTTATTTATTTTTGCCGTAGCCATTATCTGCGGTTAATTGCTATTGCTGGGTTTTTCCTTTTTCCCTTCTTCTTTCCCATTTTTTTCTTGTTTTCTGCATTTCGGAGAAAATGGTATTTAAGTTTGAGAAGAATGTTCATTCCATATGTCATGTTTTTTTGTTTGTCGAATTGCCATTATGAGTTTAATCTTATTGCTTATTGAATGCATTGGTGTTCATATGCTCAAGCCATTTTATCCTCCCTGCTTTAGT
Source organism: Theobroma umbraticum (assembly GCF_002168275.2). NCBI lineage: Eukaryota > Viridiplantae > Streptophyta > Magnoliopsida > Malvales > Malvaceae > Theobroma > Theobroma umbraticum. The sequence continues at coordinate 520,973 of NW_018397275.1, forward strand.
TACTTCACCTTATGCGATCTGATACGCAAAGTGGCTTGTAACTAATGAAAACCATCATGCCATCATCTGCTTTGAGGCGATCCATATCAACTTTGTCTCACCTCTGCGAGCCAATCAAGCAAACAGGTGAGCTTCCCAAAATGCTTGTCAGCTGATTAATCCGTTTTCTTTCTATTAAATTGGCATTCTTTGGTAGGTATGAATTAAGATGGTTTCATATAATAACAAGCATGAAAAGGATTACTTCGATCAAGTAATTTGTTGGTTAATTTTGCATGGTTTTCCTAAACAGAGAATGAGATAGTGCAAATGTTCCAGTTGCCTAGTCCAAAGAAGGAAGCTCAGGACTTGGCTGTTAAGAGGAAGAATCCCTCTGTACGGACATTGGATGAGAGGTTTATAAGAATTTTGAAAATATTTAAGTGGGGTTCTGATGCTGAGAAGGCATTGGAAGTGCTCAAGTTGAAGGTGGACCAACGGTTGGTTCGTGAGGTTTTGATGATAGATGTAGAGATCAATGTTAAAATCCAGTTCTTCAAGTGGGCAGGGAGAAGAAGACACTTTGAACATGACTCTACCACCTACATGACTTTAATTCACTGTTTGGATGAAGCAGGACTTGTTGGTGAAATGTGGAAGACTATCCAAGAGATGCTTCGGAGTACATGTGCTATTGGTCCGGCTGAAATGTCTGAAATTGTGAGAATATTGGGCAAAGCTAAGATGGTGAACAAGGCACTCTCCATTTTTTATCAGATCAAATGTCGCAAGTGCAAGCCAACGGCAAGCACTTACAATACTATAATCTTGATGTTGATGCAAGAAGGGCACCATGAGAAAGTTCATGAGCTCTATAATGAGATGTGCAATGAGGGTAACTGTTTACCAGACACAGTGACCTACAGTGCACTTATATCCACTTTCAGTAAGTTGGGTCGTCATGATTCTGCCATTAGGTTGTTTGAAGAGATGAAGGAGAATGGATTACAGCCTACGTCAAAGATTTATACAACCCTAATTAAAATCTATTTTAAGTTAGGTGAGACGGGGAAAGCTTTCGGTCTAGTTCAGGAGATGAAAGGAAAGGGCTGTAAGCTAACTGTTTTCACTTACACCGAGTTGATAAAGGGGCTTGGAAAGGCTGGGAGGGTTCAAGACGCCTATGGTATATTCATGAATATGTTAAAGGAAGGTGGTAAGCCTGATGTTGTGCTTATTAACAATATGATTAACATCTTGGGCAAAGCAGGTCAATTGGAAGATGCTTTTAAGCTTTTCAATAAAATGAAGTCTTGGCAGTGTATACCAAATGTTGTAACATATAACACTGTAATTAAAGCTTTATTTGATTCCAAAGCCCCATGTTCTGTGGCATCTTTATGGTTTGAGAAGATGAAGGCAGATGGTCTTGTTCCCAGCTCATTTACTTATTCAATTCTTATTGATGGTTTCTGCAAGACAAACAAAGTTGAGAAAGCTTTGGTACTCCTGGAAGAGATGGATGAAAAGGGTTTTCCTCCTTGTCCGGCTGCATATTGTAGCCTGATCAACAGTCTTGGAAAGGCAAAACGATATGAAGCTGCCAATGAGTTATTTCAGGAATTGAAAGAGAATTGTGGGTGTTCAAGTGCTCGGGTGTATGCAGTGATGATAAAACATTTTGGAAAGTGCGGCCGTTTGAGTGATGCTGTAGATCTTTTCAATGAGATGAAGAAACTGGGATGCAATCCTGATGTTTATGCTTATAATGCTCTCATGTCAGGGATGGTAAGGGCTGGCATGATAAATGAAGCTCATTCCTTGCTCAGAACCATGGAAGAAAACGGTTGTGTTCCAGACTTGAATTCTCATAATATCATTCTAAATGGCTTAGCTAGGACAGGTGGCCCAAGGCGGGCAATGGCAATGTTTGTGAAGATGAAGAATTCAAATATTAAACCTGATGCAGTATCTTACAATACTATCCTTGGCTGTCTCAGCCGAGCTGGTTTGCTTGAAGAGGCTGCAAAGTTAATGAAAGAGATGAAAGCAAGAGGTTTTGAATATGATCTCATCACTTACTCATCAATACTTGAGGCAGTTGGCAAGATTGATGAAGATCGTAGTCTAACCACTTATTGATGGAGTCCTGATGTAAGGTAAGACAAAGGCATCTTTCATATTTATAGATGATTCTACCCTTGGCTAACTGCCATAGCAAGGTACACCAACTTTTCCTTTTTTGTAATATCTTCTTTTAAACTAATTATTGCTCTCTAAGTCTAGCTAAGTGACAAATATTACAAATTTGTTACTGCACTGGACAAGGAAGCTTTACTGCTATGCTTCTGGCAGTTGAATATCAGCCTCATGAAGATGGGATGATGAAATGAAGGTGCTTATGTTGCCAAGCTTGTCAGGCTTGAGAAGGGAGCTCATTTTCTTCTGAATGTTAGATCACATCTTTTGGAGACAAAGCTGTATGACTAGAAATTGCAGAGCTGAGAGGTGTCTAACTTTTGTAGCAAGGTGAGGTGATCTTTTCAGAAATCTTTACAGTACACTGAGAAATCTGCCATTTCAGCTTGCTCATCCAATTAACAGCTGTGTGGAGGGAACCATATCAAATGATCCCATATTTGATCATATCGTACTGGCTGAAAAGCAGAAAATAATGGTCTTTTTGGGTCTCTTTCTTTCAGTGTCTGTATCTTTTTGTCTCCTGGTCCCTCCTTATTGCTGGAAAATAAACCTGTTAACTCCCTGTTGATCTTAAATGGGTGTATGGAAGCTGGGGCCTGGAGGGGAGAGGAAAAATAGCAGCAGGATTGCTCCCACCATACTAACTCCAGTTCTCTTGCAAACTTATGTGAGACGGCTGAAGCACTTGATAGTGGATGCAGAAAAACATGGGATACATTTGTTAAAAAGCATATACATTATGCAGAGAATAGAACTGTAAAAGTAGGAGTAAAGGAGATAAAAGGAGAAAATTAGAAATTATTTTATTATTTGAAAGAGAGAATATTGAGGATTCAAAGTTTACAAATTTTGTTTGATTATATTTATATACCAGTTTTAACGACCTGAAATGGATACCCTTCTTTATACATTGTTAGCAGAGCTGAATGCAAGAAATGGGTCCTAATGTTTCAGGCCCTGCTTCAGCTTCTTGGCAAGTGTAACTAGTTTTGTTGGATATGAACATAAGGACACAAGTAAAGGCTGGTTAGGTAAGTAAGGGTGCCTGGTCGTTTTTGCTTGTTAAACTTGGAAGCAAAGTCTTCCCAGTTACACAATTTTGTCAAAAATTAATTCTAAGTTAGGTAAACGACTTGGAGATTCTGCATTAATTTTCGGGTGAGTCCAAGAATAACTTTACAGTCACTTTTGGTCTACACTAATAAAGGTTTATACTTGATGTATTGATTCGGTGAAAGAGAGAGTGACATCTCATTAATTTATTAATTTTAAATTTAAAAAATCTAAATATAAATTTTTTATATTTTTGTGAGAGCATGTTAGTTGATAAAAACAGAGGCTGGTTTTAACCAAGGCCAACCAATTTTCATCTTCCCCTCATGTTTTCACCATCAAAGGCATTCTGTGGCTCTCATGATTCCATGTTTACCAAAGCTTGGAAAAAACAAACACCCTCAACAAAAAACACAAGAATACTTATAAATATAAATAAAAACAGGAATTGAACATTCTTTGGTTCATTTAACAATGAGAGTGATTTATGGGTTATAGGGGAGAAAAAAACAATCAAACCCAGCAACCCAAGGAGAAAATGAGAGGAGGCTCCATGGCTGGGTTTGGTATTGAAGTCGGTGATGATACAAGGGAAAGGGATCTCTGTAACTCCTCAACAAAGCGAAAGAGAAACTATCCTTTAGATTGTAAAGCCAATCTCTGAAAGTTATGCCTATTTATTTTTAAGAGTTTCTAAATTTTCATATTTATTTATTAATGAGGTGTCAATCTCTCCATCACCAACAATGTAACAAATATAGACTCAAAACATTCAGCCCCAGACTGGATACCGTAAGAGGGAATGCACAGCTACCTATCAAGGGTTAGAGGCATATACCAAATCTTGTCAGCTACTTGCCCTCTCAATCAACACCTTTCTTTGGTGCTCTCTGTTTTTCCTTTTTACGTGTAAAACACCAGAAGGGAAGTTTACAGATATTGTTCCTTGTGTCTAGCTAACATAGGAAGAAAAAAGGGCAATTTATGCCTTCAAAGAAGTTAGATTACTGCATTATATTGCATCTCACATTAACACTTTTTAACTGAAGCAGACAATTTTATTATGTTCACGAGCACACAACAGCAAGACATTTATCCAAGCACTCACTTTCAAAAAATGGTACTATCTAATCACAAAGTCCATGCTTTCAAGCTTGATTATTGGTGACAGCAATTGATAGAGGAAAAAAGGATCACCAGTGAACTATAACATTGAAGCAGTACAAGTAATAATGAGAGTAATGATCTTCTCTAAATTCAGTAAAAATTTTCTACTTGACTGATACAGCATGTCTAGCGTCATTATTGTCGTTCACAATAGCTATTGGGAAAAGTCCCCAATATATTATACAACAACATTTAGCAGTCAACATCTACCCACCCTTACAAAGATAACTGGGTTTTGCATGCATTACTCACTAGCATTCTCAGCAGAGACATCATTCTCCTCATCATCACCCTGCTGTATTTTTGCAATTTCAGCCTGTGCTCTCTCCATGATCTGCCTCTTCTGCATTTCCAACTCCTTATGAAAATCCATTCTCATCTTCTCCAATTCCAACATCTGCTGTCTTTTACTATTCTCAATCTTTTCATATATATCGCTAAATTTCTGAATAGAATCTGCAAGCAATCTGAACGAAGAACCCTCATCAGATTGCCTCCCAAATCTTCTCTTTTTAGGTGGCAGTCCATCTGAGATATCCTCCTCACCATCAGCAGATTCTGAATTTGCTGGGCTATCCCTCATTTCATCCAAACCATTTGCACGGTTCAAATAAACCCGAGGGTTCATGAACACATACTCCCCTGAGTCCAACCCACAAGAGAGTCCACCCTGCTGTGGAGGAGTTGTCATTAACATATCCATCTTTTTGAAATAAACCCATTTGCTAGTAGTAGCACCAGTCTCTGCCAGCATAGCCTTCTCCTTCTTATACTTCTTCTTCAATGTATCCAATCGATTACGACACTGGGTGTCAGTCCTTTCAATCTTTGAAACCTCTGATACCCTCTCTGCAACATCTTGCCATTCCTCAGACCGAAGACTCTTCCTCCCACGTTGCAAAAACCGGTCACCCCATGCATCCAGCAAAACAAATGTCTCACGCTCGGTCCAATCTGTAAGAGAATTCCTCCCACCATATGAGGGCTTTGGCACTGATGTAGCTGCAACTGCTGGTGCTGGTACTCGAGGAGCAAATTCATAACTTGACACCAAACTCTTCAATTTCCTCTTTTTTGGGTGCCTCTCCATGTCAACCTCATCACTCTTTCTATTATAACCTTTCTGCTTATCACCACCTTCATCGTTATCATCCTCGTCTTCATCCAGCTCCTCCTCCTCCTCATCATCATCCATATCTTTTCCTACATACCGAACACCATTGTTTTGATTATGGTTTTCCTCTTCCTCTCCCAAATCCTCCTCATCTTCTTCCTCCTCCTCATCTTCATCATCATCAACATATTGATTCACAATTGGTCTAGCATAAGGAGCATTTCTTACAGGAAGCTTTTGGCGATTTGAAGAACCATAACCCTGCTGGTGACTAACACCATAAGGATTTGGAGGGTATCTAGCATCATCTTCAATGTCATCCATTAAAACCCAAAATTCAACTCAACAATGAGAAACTCTGAAAGTATACCTAAAAAAATCCAAGCCTATAGCTCAAAACAAGATTCAAAATGAAACAAAAACGATATTTCCCCTACACTTTACCAGCTCCAATCCCAAATTTCCTCTTCCCTTTAAACAAACTTCAAGAACAACATAACAATCAATTATTCTTTTCCAAAAAGAATCCCGCTAATTCTCATCACCACTCCACTCTTCCAAAAAAGAAAAACCCCAAAGTCCTAAACCCTTGAATCTCTTCATAAACGGAAAGAAATGCAAAATCCCTTTATTATTGAATCAAATAACAAAAACCCATAAAAAATTACTTAAAAAATCAACTTTTTCAACTCTAAATTCTCAATTCTCAACAGCCAAATTAACAGAATCAAACCCCTCCACGTTCATTGACCTAATCAAAAACCGAACCACTAAATTTCAAGCTTATTTTTCTTTTTGGCTGATTTTTTTTTTTAATTTCCAGCTCTTGATCACTGATTTACCCTATCCCATGAAATCAGATTCCAATTAACTCCATCATCCTCAAAATAACTAAAACCTAAATCTTTAATCAACTCGGAATCCATTTTCAAATAACAACATAACCCATCAAAACTTACCTGACAAAGTGCTCAACATTCTCAAACTTTTCTTCAACATCAAACCCTAAGAAACCCCTAACTCAAAAATTGACAAGTTTCATTTTTTGTTTTCTGGGAACAAACTCAAACACGGAAAGGGGGACAATTATGCGATTGCGGGAGAGAGTAAAATCTTGGAAGAGAAAAAAAAAAAAAAAACATAAAAAATAGGGGATAAAAAGAGGATTGCTGCTAATGTACGCCTTGTGCATAACCCTTTTAGATAGCAGGCCCTGAAATTTGTGAGCCCATTGGGTCAAGGGATTGTTGCTTGGGCTTCATGCTTGTTTATCGAGCGATGACAAATTTAAAGCAATTTCAAGTTTTAAAACCAAGGGGATGAGGATTTAACATGCTGAGATTGTGCGAGCTAGCTACCTCCGCCATAGATAGCTGCTTCGTTGCCCGCACCAAGGCCAAGACTGGTGCCCTGCCTACCCAAGCCGACCGTGTCGACGCCGTGCGTACTAGGTGCCATTTTATGTCCATTAAATTCTACATAATTATAATTAAATAATTTTATTATTTATATTTATAAAAATATGTTGCATATAACAAGTAATCGCATCCCTTATTTTTTAGGTTATCTAACTCATGCTCGATTATTTCGTAGACTACCTCAACTTTATATACACAATTAAATTTTAAAATTATTATTCAAAATATTCAAATATTTCAAACATTATCTGTAAAATATTCAAATTCATTAAATATTTAATTGAAATAATGAAATATTAAATTTATAAATATTATTAAATTAAAAAATTAAAAAATTCATCAAAAAAATGAATTAAAGTTTAAAACCATATTTGTAATAATTAATGAAGTATAGTAAGTATTACACTAATCATAATAAATTTATAAACAAAAAAATAATACATAAATTAAAATTTAATATTAAAAATTATCATTTGTAATAGGATTAAGGAAGTGAGTATCCTAAACTCACTGTCTAAACACATTACAAATAGTAATTTTATTATCAAAATAATATCTTAATTTTTATCAATCGAATTGAATAATATTTAAATATTCAATCATATCACTACATACATTTAATTTTGTTCATAAATTTACCCTCAACGCGTAAGATAATTGAAAAACATCTACACTTGTTTGACTAAGAGTTATTTTATTACTTAGCATTTGCATTTCAAGTTTAACATTGTTTTTAAATTCTCTTATGAAATGCTTAAAAAATATTCATTCTTTTCCGTTTAATAATTTTTTTAATGAAAAAAGAGAGTAAAAGTTAAGAAAATCCTATTGCCCAATAGTTAAAAAGGACAAGCAATGATGCAATTCCGCGTGTCCCAATGTACTTACGATCTCGTGCGCCACAAACAAACAAACAAAGGAATTCTGGCGCTTCAATACATGCACGACACGTGTGGTAGGCCTCACTTTCAGGAGCAGTGAACCAAGTCGTTTTTAGCCGCAAGATTATACGACTTTTCTCAGAGAATCTTGATCTCTGAGCCGTTGGATTGCACGAGGTTTGCACGGCAGAAGGGAACAGGTGTGGGGCCATCTGTATTTATTTATATTTAAATTATTAGTTTTTTCAGTTAATTAGATTTTCGTATTTTTATAAAAAAATAAAAGAAAAGGCTGACTCAAGCTAAACGACAAAACGGAACTGTAAAATAAAGACGCCTGTGAGGAATCATTACTCGGAGCAAGCTCTGTTCTAGTGGGGTCCACTTTTTTGGACCCACTAAATCATGGGTTTGATGGCCAGATTTGACGCCGTTTAACTTATTGTTTGGGTCCCACTAGAAATGATGTGTCATAGTAAATTTACTACTTTACCGCATTCCGTCAAGGAGAAAAGAGTATTGTAGCAAATGAATTTATATTTTTTTGGTTATTAATAGGAAATTGACTCTGCTGTTAAGAATGACATTAATCTCAAATGTGGAATTATAGGAGAGCAAATCACTTAAAATTATTGTATTATAATTAGTCTATTATAATATTAAAATAAATGGTGGACCTTTAAATAATTCTTGTTGTGATTAGATAATTGTAAAATTATAATAAAAAGAATTGTAAGTGAAATGCTCGATAATTATAATTAGTACTAAGGTATGTATTTGTTAATTTTTTACATACTTTACTCAAATCCTATTCATTTATATGATATTCGAATTCTATAAATATTTGACTAAAATTTGAAAATGTTAGATAAACTCATGTCTTAATGCTTTAGATATAACTCGTTAAATATCTAAATTTATTAAATATTCAATTTTACTAATCATTATTGTCAAATACACCAAAAGCTTGAACACCATTGGAAGTCAAAATCTTCTACTAATCACCACTATCAACTAAGTAGTAATAAACAAAGTAAACAAATAATAGATATAAACATACCAAAAAAAGAACCTAAAGGCAAAAGGAATTCCAATTGTGAGATAACATTGAGAAAGAGATGAGAATTGTGAAAAAAATACATTCAACTTTGACAACGTATTGACGTTGATATAATAGCGATTGGTTTTACGTGAAGCAAATGTCCACTTCGATTAAAAAGAAATTTTTGATTTTAGATTTGGAATGACTTAAGGTTAAAGAATAGACGGATTAAAATTTATTTGTGGTTTAGGATGGTAGAAGAAATAATTTTATTTCATTATCAATATTTTTTGAATTCATTTGTTGATTAAGTTGATTAAAGTTTGAAGTAATTATCTTCTTATTCTAGATAAAAAAGGTAATTTTTTTGCAAAACAGTTTTGTCTAATCTAATTAGACCTAATAATAAAATGCCTTAAAATTTTACTTATTTATGCCAGTTTTAGTTATATTTGGTCCGACTATGACTTACACTAAAAAAATTGAACAAAAAATGTAGCTCATTTAATAATGGATCTCAAAAAAAATTGCTTATGGAGCCATATGATATGCTTTAATCTTATATAGTATCTGTGTCTTTCTTTTTCAAAGGTTTGTTTTTAGATGCAAAATAAAATTTTAAAAATGTTCACTAGAAGAATATATATTTTAAAATTCACCAAATAACCTACATCATTATTCTTAGGCCTTAGGAAATAACTTAAAAAAAGTTGGGATTTTTATTTATGTAAATCCTAATTTTTCCACAGAAGGGCAGCTTGGTCATCAGGTCATATAAATATAGGGCTACATCCGTACTTTCCGGACCAGAAAGAAGTCGCACCGTGTTTGGATCAACGCAAAACCATGGCTGGTTTTGGTTCGAACACCGACGGGCAAATAATACGTTTTGAAACGCTAATACAAACAGGTACTTAGTTCTTATCGGTTAACGTGGTTAAACGCAACAGAACACATTGGCGTTAACAGACGTTTGAACCCAGCAGCCTGCTTTGTCTTTTTGTGCTGACTACCCTTAGAAAGGTGAACAAGAACAATATACTCTTTCAAAAGCTTTACCTTTTATACCATGGAGTTTTTAATGTCTATCTTCGATAGACCAGTTTATGGTCTGAATACAAAGGCTTCCTTTGCCTTCGCTAATTCTTTCATGGAAAAAACTGTATTTTTTTTTATTTTTTAAATCTTATAACTCCATCTGTTAAATTATTATTTCTTAAAAAGAAGATATAAGGCCACTCAAATTATGGGGTATTTTTTAAGATATATTTATCATAAAATCCCTCCAAAAAAAATTGAAAATAAAAAAGTTGATGATCAGACGGAGTCACTTTAAAGCAAAAAAGTGGGTAAATCAAGCGGACAAGATTTGCAGTGTACAGCAAGTGTGACTCTCTTCACACAAAAGAAACTCCTTTTCTTTTTGTCTTCAACTCCAAACCAGGAATATACACCGTTTTCTACATGTACCGTATAAATATACGTATTTCTTTCTTAATCATGCGAGAGAGAGAGAGAGAGAGAGCGTGGAGTATATCAGAAGCCTCAGTGCCTTACTGTTTCTCTGATTTTGATGCATTGCAGAAGAAGCAAAAAAAAAATAAAGAACTGACTAAAAAAATATAATAAACAAAAAAAATGGCAGAAAAAATTTATATAGAGAGATAGAGAGCGTTTATGTTTTGGCTAACCCAAAGTAAAATCTCTATCTCTTCTGCATTTTGGGTTTTTCTTTTTTCCCTCTCACCCTTCAAGTTTTAACAGAAGAAACCAGGTGGGTCTTTTTTATTTTTGCTTTTTTTGTTAAAATTTTTTAGCTCTTTTATTTTTATTTTTATTTTTATCCATATACATTTTTGAGCATCTGGGATATCAAAATGGATTTTTGCTTGAAAACCAGTTTTAAGTTTGACTTCAAATGTTGTATATGCTTGTTCTTATTGATGCAAGGGTCTTTTTCTTTTTTTTTTTTTGTTAAATATTGGTGCTTTAACCATTTTTTGAGTACCCATTTGATGCCTTTGAAGTAAATCTTTTTACATCTTGTTTTGATCAAGCTTTCGTTTTGAGTTTCTTCTTCCTCTTCATCGGTTCATAATTTTTTTTTTTTATGTTTTCTCCTTTTGGATGTTCTCCCTTCTCTAGCTTGAAAGATCCTCAAATGTGTCTGATTTTTAGGAAGCTTTGAGATTTTGATTAATGATAATCTGGGGTTTGGTTAATGTTGATCATCACAATCTATGCTAGCCCCATTTTTACTCGCTTCTTGCTGGAGTTAAATGTAAATTAATGATCAGCTTTGTTGTTTCTTTGCCTTGTACGTTTATATAGTTCATTGTTGTATATCAGCTATTTAAAACGATTGCCTTTATTGCTGATTTGGATTTACCGTATCATGTTAAATGAAGGTCAGGAGGCTTTGTTTCCTTTCTTAGTTTCTTCGTGGTGCTCAAAATTATTTTTTGATGGAGAGTTTTTTAGAGCTCTATTGATATTTTCAAGTATTTTTGCTTCTCATCTTGCTTTGCTGATGTGATTCAAGGATCTGGTACTAGTTTTACTAAGCGAATCAGGCCAAACTTTTGTTTTTAAAGTGAAATTGTTATGATATTGTATCTGCTGTTGCATCGTAGTTCCCAATATGCTCAGTCTTTTGGGGCTTTTTGTGTGATTGAGTATAATATGATGATCTGGATTCATTTTCATTTGCCCCTATCTGGACATAACTGCATACGAGCTATGTTGCCACTTCTATCACAGTTGATTTTTGTCATTGGGGTTAGCTAAATCAATGATCTTTATTTTTGGTAAGGTATTGCCATTCATTGTACTTGATTCTTTTTTGCTTTGGCCATTATATTTTTTGGTTTTGGCATCAATCATATTCGTTTTGTATTGATGGTTTCTTGATTCTAATGCAGTAAGAAATTGCTGGTTTTCTTGCTAGAAGATTGAGGTTTATAGATAATGCAGTGTAAGAAAACATACATCCTAGGCAAGTCTAATGGATGGTAATGTGATGGCTGATCCTGATTCAGAATCCTATTTTCAGTCTGATTCATTGGGTTTAAGGCATATTAGCAGCTCACTTTTCAATATTCCTGGTTTCCTTGTTGGATTTAGCACTAAGGGTTCTTCAGATTCTGATACGGTTCGGAGCCCTACATCTCCTCTTGATTTGAGAGTTTTTGCAAATTTTAGCAACCCATTTAGTGTTAGGTCTCCTAGATCATCATCCCAAATTGGTTATCAAAAGAAGTGGGATTGCAGTAAGATAGGTTTGGGCATTGTGAATCTGCTTGCTGATGAAATTAAATCAGATGGTGAAGACCTTGATTCTCCAAAGAGAAAGAATATAATTTTTGGACCACAGGTGAAGACTAAGTTTCCTTACTCTTCAAGGTATTCCCATGAATTCCTTGGTAATTCTATGAAATCCAATTCTTTGCCTAGGAATTACATAATTTCACAACTTTCCAAACCCAGAAAACCCAACACCAACTCAGGGGATTCTAGTTTTGTCTTTGGAAATGAGGAAGTGCCTTTAGAACCCAAATCAGATTCCAGCCGGCTTTCCCCTTTGTTTATTGACTCCACCAAAAACTCCAATTTGAGTTCCAGAAGTTTTTGTTCAGAGAATGGAACCACCAGCCTTAATAGTTCATCTCTGCCAATTGGCAGAGCCTTGCAAGTAGATGATTCTTTGGTAAGTAAACCAAGTTCACTTCCTATACCCGTTGGCCATAGCATGGGATCTCTCTCTGCACACGAGATAGAGCTTTCTGAGGATTATACTTGTATAATTTCTCATGGTCCAAACCCCAAAACAACTCACATTTTTGGTGACTGTATTTTGGAATGTCACAACACTGAGTTGACCAATTTTGACAAAAAAGCAGAGCCAGAAACCAAAGTGCCCCAACTGGATAAGAGCCCAGAGACTTCAACCCCTTACCCCTCTGATGAGTTTTTGAGCTTCTGTTACTCTTGCCAGAAAAAACTAGAGAAGGATGAAGACATTTACATGTACAGGTTTATACAATTTAGATCCCTTTGCTGCTTTTACAGTTGCATTTTGTTTTAATAATTGAGGCTGTTTTTTCTTCTTATTCTTGCAGAGGTGAAAAGGCATTTTGCAGTTTTGATTGCCGCTCTGAGGAGATTCTCACAGAGGAAATGGAGAAAACCTGTAATAATTCCTTCAATGGTTCTCCTGAGCAGAGTGATGATGAAGATCTCTTCCTAATGGGTATGCCCATTAACATGTAATGGTCTATAGTTGATTGCTTTTTGCAGGCTTCCATGCCAAGACTGATAAAATTGCTGCAAAGTTTAGCCTGGATCATCTGTTCATAAAGAGCTGTTTATGTGAATCTGTTTGCAGCCATGGATGATCGCAGCATAAATCATGAGTCATGGATAGCAAAGCATAGAGTTTGATTTATAGTCCGGGGATAGATATAATGTACTGTTGTTGCGTTATAATTTTGATTAGATGAGTCAGTAGTGGCCAGAAGCCCCATCTCATCAGTTTTCTTTTTTATATCATTTGTTACTGTTGCTCCTTTTATGAGCGGTTGTAGAAGCCTCTTGAACTTGAAGAACTCGTTGTTGAATCTTGAATGTATGTGGCATTTACTCAATTGAATGCATTCTCTTTCAGATAATTCTTTCTAGTCGGCAGCTGTCTTTACCTATTCTTTGGCAATATATGATAACAAATGGAGATTAACCTTATTGTCTGCAGTAAGTTCTAGCTTATGATTGTCATTAGGGTTAATCTGTTTGTGATTTAGTGATGTCAGTTTCTTGCAAATTTGGATTTATATGGTTGACTGGTAATGCTAAAGAGTATTGTCAGACGGATTGCGGCCCCTTCCAACAACTATAATTTGGGTATCAATGCTCGGGCCCAGCTATGCTTTTGTTCCGTTCTTCTGTGTGGAAGATACACTGACATCTTCCATTAATCTTGCTTGAAGTTTTTGTTGATATATCTGCATAGAAGTTTGCTTTTTCCTGGTGGCTTCTTAGAGAAGCCCATTGGTTGTGTCAGAAATTTGCGCCAAGGTCTTCTTCTCATCCAAGTTCTTGTAGAGAGTTAATTTTCCTGACTTTCTGGTAGCTGCCTTCGGTTCTGTGCAGAAAGTACATGTTGCATAACAGGGCAAGTATTTTTTAACGAAATGAGCTCTCAATTGAGCATAATGGAAGCATAGTCAAAGGCACTCACTCAAATGTATACGGGCTGAAAATCATTGCAGCTTTGCGCGTATAATTGTTCTAATACTAAAACCGCTTTGCAAAATCAAGAATTAGGACCGTGAAATATGGTCGTGAGGCAAATAAATATAATTAGTTAATCATTGATTAGGAAGCACCCACTTTTCAAAAAGACCACAAGCAGTGGTCCAACAGAGTCATCTTTGTGATAAGAAGCTGTGCAGTTTGCACCCCACTCAGTGGCCTGATTGATAGACCAACAATTAAATGTGGGTTCATTTCAATCCATTCATAAATGATGAAAAAATAGAGTGTGTTTAGAAAAATGGGGAGTGAAAGTGATATCATCTGTGTACAACTTTACACTTGGATTAATATCTTTAAATGTTTAACAAATGAGATTAGACAGTTTCCTGAGTCTACAACTTTCCTCTCTTTTCCTGTGTAAAATCTTCGCAGCTTTCAGTGCACTGTGAAGCTGACCGCTGATTTTGGTGAAATTGGTACTATTGCAACCGCTTGTGCATTTTTACAGAAAAAAGTTCCTGTGACGTGGCAAACTAGCCTGCGCAGCTTGAGGATAAAAGTTGCCCTTTTTCTTACTTGGCGATTTTGCATTGGTTTAAGGCTCTTGAATCTTGACCCACCTTACCTTATATGGGCCTGTTTGTTTCCTCATGGCTCAGAATTACTAATAAACCAAAGCAGGGTTCTGTCAACCCAAAGAGTAGTAGTAGTATTATTATATCTTTAATTTGTTTCTTAAACCCTGCACCCAGCAAATATAGGCAGGCAAAGCACTTCGGCATTTGATTTATTGGATCTCCCTCTTTGAAAATAGGATTCTAACTCCCTTTTCCAAATATAAAACAAATGGATAAACAAAATTTTCATTTAAAAATTTAAAATATTTATAGTCGAATCGGAGTTTTTCGGTAATTACACCAGCTAAAAGGGGCATTCCTGTCTTTTAAAGGTTTCCACTCACAAAAACGGAACCATAGGAAGATAGAGCAAAGCAAGAGCAGGCTTCTTTTCTTTCTCAGTGTGCTTAGTCTCTCTCAGGATCAAGAAAATCAATTGAAAAATAGAAGAAAAATAAAAAAGGGGAAACAGTCAATATGGTTTTTGTCATTGGGAGCTCTTGCTATTTGCAAACTCCCATTTCCAACCCTCAAATGCTGTTTTCTTCTTCTCAATCCGTTTTCTTTAACGTCAGAAATGCGGAAACCACGAGAAGAAGGAGAAGCATCAGGTATCCAATGGCTTCACTAGCCCATGGAGACCCACACGACGACGTTTCCAGCAAAAGGAGGGCGGTTCTTCTTGTGGGTATTTCAATTCTTCCTTTCTTGCAACTCAGAGCCCAAGCTCTTGACGGCTCCACCTTAAGTAAGTCCCATTTTAAAATGTTCTTTTTTCTTTCAATATTTAATCTTCTTAATCAATTTATCGGATTTTTTTTTTGAATTGGGTTATCGCTAAATTTGTCTAGGAATTGTCAAGTCAATGATATCTTGAAGTTGTATATATAAGCAATGTTTTAGTTTGTGAAATCTTCTTTTGAATTTTTATCATTTGGTTGTTCTCACAGCTTGTAAATTGGTTGCATGAATAAATTTTCTTTTTTTTACTTTCTCGAGTATACTAGTTTTCTTTTCCTGATTTGTTCTTTTATTAAGGTTAGCTAGAATGGAATTAACCATTTTATTTAATCAAATTATTGCATTTGGTTGAATGGGTTTTCTTTATTTCTTTATTTATTTATTTTTGTCTTAGAAGTTAGAATCTTTACTAGCAAGGTTTGGAGTCTGCACTTAGTTTTTAAAGAATTACTTGTTACTGCTTTTTTTTTTTTTTTACTTTTGTTTAGAGGGTGCTTTTGCTTTTCAAGAACCATTTCTTGATTCTTGGTTTGCTAGATAGAGGCATTGTTTATTTAGATGAACATTTTGTGTTTGAATTTTATCAAATAGTTGAGTCTGGTGAAATGTTTTGAAATATATCTACTTTATAATTTTTTTAAGTTTTCTATATTTGGAGTGAACTTAATTCACATCACAGTACATTGTTAAATGGTTCTGTAGGTTTTTTTCCTGACTCGATTTTGGAGTTGATGTTAATTCAGTGATTGCCAACCCTTTATCTATTTAGGGCTGGCTTGGTGCATAGATTGGATTGAAAAGGATAAACTTCATATTTCATGCTGTATTTTTCATTCTTTTTTTGTCTTTTTAACAGAAGGATGGAAAATTAGTTGGATTAGTTATCCTATATGGATAGTATTAGATAATTATATGTGGGCTAATGTTACTAATCAATTTTCTAAAATAAGATGAGATTGTTTTTGTTATGCATGCACTAAAATAAGTTAAAATATAGAAAATTTGCTAATCAATTTGTCTTGTCCTATCCTATCCATAAGCTTTTACACCAAAAGCAACCTTTATTAATTATGGTTTTTCAGTTCATATATATGTTAGATTATCAATATCAGTTACATAATTATCAACCTTAAGTAATTTTTTTCCTACTTGCATTTAATTAAAAGCAATTGGATGCATTGAGAGTAGAGGTGGCAAAGTATGCGGTTGGCCCAGCCTGGCATGCTATAGTGTCAGCCTTGGCAGTTGACACTATAGCAGGCTTAGCTGCCCTAGTGCGGTTGAAATATAGGCCATGCCACCATGACCCAGATTTTCTGGGAATGGCCTGCACGGCTTGTGACCCACTAGCGGGGCATGTTTTAGTGGGCCAGGCTGGGCCAAGGACGACCCAACATAATTTTTTTGGCTTTAATTGCTTTTTATAGTTTTTCTTATGTTTTTTAGTGTCACAATTATGATAGAGAGTAAAAAGGAAGAAAATAAACAGGCACATGGTTTTCATGATTTGGCTTAAAATGTGTATTTCCATGGGAAAGGGGAAAAAAATATCAATATCAATAAATAAATTTTGCAAACAATAATTAAGTCAAAATGCAACAAATAACAAATAAGAATTAACATATTGATATAGCGTTGTCATTTTCTGTCGACGACTTATCTTGTCCTCTTACATCTCGTAAGCGATCTTTGACTTCCAGTCAATCTTTTAGGAAAATACACATTCAACTGTTTTTGGTGCCGTTTTACTTCATTTCTTGTTGAGACTCCTCCACCTGCACTAAAACAAGTTTTTAACAGAATGTGGACACTGAATGCATTCGTAGATCACGAGCCATGATGGGAAGCTTGGGTCTATATTTTTCATTATTTCTTCACCATGCCAAAACATCAGAATTTTTTACTTCTACTCCTGAAAAATTTAACAAGTTGGTTTAAAATACAATTGAAGTTTAGTAAAAGAAGAAACATTTAAATAGGGACCATATGTTTTTTAGGTTTACGAATTCTACTTGAACAAGGATTAGCTTTGGAGGATGTATGTATCATTGAATGGAATTTTTTTCAGACCTTGATCTTTTAGGAGAAAATTAGTATTTTCATGTTGAGATTTGGGGGTGTCATCAGTAGTAAAATTAATGAAAATGTAACTATGAGATGATCCGATCATTATGCTTTGATTAATAAACCAAACAATGCAATAAAAACAACATAAATGTAAAAAATAATTGTTAAAAAATGTACTTTGGAGAGAGAGTTTTGCAGAATTTAAGACTTCTAGCTTAGAACCTTGACAAGTTTGGGACAAAAAGGGGTTTCAAATTATTTAAGGGTGTGGCCATGTGGGGGCATGTTGTTCAGAGATTTCTCCATGTGTATTTTGGTTTCTGTAATCTAACTTTGGTAAGCCTCCTTAAGGATCCAAGTATAAAAGTGATGCGTGTGCTAGATAACTTACCACTTTTATTGTTGTCTTGGAAAAGATGGTTAGTTAGATCAATTTTCCATGATAAGAGAGAGAGAGATTGCTAAGACTTGTGAAATTGCAGGGAGAGAGAGGCAGAGAAAGAGAAAAAAGGATGGAGAAGTAGAAGAAACAATGGAGCTGCCAATGGCAGTTGCTAGTGGTAAAGCACTGGCACTGGTTGCCTTTATCTTGATTTCTTTTATTGTTCCCCTTATTATGGTTAAGAATTTTGTTTTAACTTTTATTTCTATGATACAATTGAGAGTTAATTATTTATTTAGTCCCACCCTGTTCCTAGAAAAAAAGGAGAAACTCTACCTGATACTGGTAATAGAAAAACCTTGTTAGGAGTGTTTGGTCAGTAAAAGTCCAACAGTGCATTGAAACAAATTAGTAAGAGATGGCCTGATTGAGAGTTTAGTAAAATGCTGAGTGACTTGTTTTGATATCACAAAAAATTACCTTGCATGAAGAACAAATTAGGTATGATGCCACAGCTTCTGGACTAGTTGTCTTGAGGTCTAATTTCAAGTGAGGCTCATATAACTATTGAAGTAAATGGCTAGCATTGTAGCTCTTCCCTTTGATGTTCAAAACAAAGGCTTATGTCCATGTTTCTTTTAAAGTTAATCAACTTACTATTTTCTTTAAGTTTTTTTGGCATATTATTGGGTCTCTTATGAAGGTCTTGTCTGCATTCTTCTTCTTTAAGTCCTTTTACTAGGGTTGGCCTAATGATTTTTTATCCTTCTTCGTTTTCTGTTTGCTTATGATGTTTATTCATCTTATTTCAGAAGGAAGTGAGGTAAAGAAGCCAGAGGGAAACCAAATAGCAGAAAGTGAGCTAAACAAACCAGAGGCAAACCAAATAGCAGAAAGTGAGCTAAACAAACCAGAGGCAAAGGAAAAGCCAGAGGTCTGAATCACTCTTACTTTATGATCCCATCCATTCTATTTGCTTTCATTATGTTTACTTCTTGATTTTGTGACCTTAAGTTTCAAAAAATCTCAATTGGTAGCTTGCATGGACAGGAAGCAGGGGAAGATATACCATCTAATCCCTTTCTATCTCTCCTTAATGGTCTTGGAATTTTTGGTGCTGGTGTGCTTGGTGCACTCTATGCTCTGGTTCAGAAGGAGAAAAAAGCAACTAATGAAACCATAGAATCGGTAAGTCATCACTTACCTTCAAAGTTAAATTTTGTTACGGACTCATTGTTTCATAGATGGCTTTGAGCATTCAAGAAGAATTCTATGGGTATTTTTTCATTGAAACAAATTATGAGAGAATATAAATAAGGAAATCTCTGTTCCCTCCTTCTTAATACTCAGATGCGTTTCAACAAAATTATTGTCTCTCCCACCCACTCCCCAAAACCCCTAGTCCCCTCCCTACTCCCCTACCTCCTACCAAGAAATCTTCTCTCCCACCCACTCCCCAAAACCCCTAGTCTCCTCCCTACTCCCCTACCTCCTACCAAGAAATCTTTCTTCCAAAATAGAAAGGGAAAAAGAAATAGAAGAAACGAGATCAAAGAATATTTTTGATATTTCCCCTTAATATAATGCTTGCAGTTCTAAATTATTTTATTCAACTTCCATTATTGAAATACCTGTTTTTAGGATTGGTATACAATTAATCTTGTTCTGGTTGGACATACAGATGAAGATCAAATTGCAAGAAAAGGAAGCTGCAATATTTTCAATGGAGAAAGACTTTGAATCAAAGCTGCTAAATGAACAGGAGAAACAAACCAAGCAACTCAAAGAGGCAAAGGAAGAACAGCTGTCTTTAATGGATCGACTAGATTCAGCTGACAATACAATTACAGGCTTAGGGCAGGAACTGAAAAATGAGAAGAGGTTAATTGAGAAGCTTAAAGTGCAAATTGACAGTCTTCAAAGCAACCTCACAAAGGCTGGAGAAGAGAAACGATCTCTTGAAGAAGAACTGAAGGAAAAGCTTGATTCAATTGGTGTCCTACAACAAAAAGTTAACTTGCTCAGTTCAGAACTTAATGATAAGGAAGGTAACATTCAAACGCTCAACTCTTCCCTTGTTGAAAAAGAATCAGAGTTGAAGAACTTGAACAGTACCTTCAAGCAAACAAAGGAAGAACTTGGGAAAGCACATACAGAGATTGAAGGTTTGAAGGAAGAATTACTGAGAAATCAAAGTGAACTTGAATCCATGAGTTCTGTGGTGGATGAATTAAATGCAAGGATAAGTTCTTTAATGGTTGAAAGGGATAATTCTAAGCAGGAATTTGGTGCTCTTCAGGAGGATTACAATGATCTGAAATTGTCTTCTGAAAAGAAGGCAGCAGAAGTGTCTAAGCTTTTGGGGGAAAGAGAAAAAGAAATTCACCAGCTAAAGGATAAACTCGAGCTTGCTCTAAATGATGTAAGTGAGAATGAAGCAATTTTTGCTGATTTGAACAAGGAAAAGGAACACCTAAAGAGAGCACTGGAGGTGGAATTGCACAATGTAAAGAACCTGAAAGAAGAACTTCAACTTGCTGAGGAAACCATTGCAAAGACCAGAAGTGAGGCTTCTGATGTGTCCAAGCAACTAAAACAATCAATAAAGCATTGTAAAGAGCTTGAGTCTGAGGTTTCTAGGGTTAGGGCTGAGTTTGATGAAGCTAAACTGAGACTGCAGGGTAGCCTTGATGAGGCAGAACACAGTGGCAAAGTGCTAGCCAGTGAGCTCACAACTGCAAAAGAGCTTCTGAAGAAAACTAGGGAGGAGCTGCAGATTTTTTCTCATGAGCTGACTGCTGTGAGTGAAAATCGGGATAGCCTTCAGAAGGAATTAGTTGATGTTTATAAAAAGGCAGAAACCACAGCCAGTGATTTGAAAGAAGAGAAAAAGATTGTTTCTTCTTTAAACAAAGAACTACAGGCTTTGGAGAAGCAGATTGTGAAGGACAAAGAAGCAAGAAAGTCACTCGAAACAGACCTGGAAGAGGCTACCAAGTCACTTGATGAGATGAACCGAAATATATTAAAACTTTCTGTAGATCTTGAGAGGGCCAATGCTAAAATATCCAGTCTTGAGGATGAGAAAATGGTGCTCTATAAAACACTAACAGAGCAGAAGAATGCATCAAGAGAAGCCCGGGAAAACATGGAAGATGCTCATAACCTTGTCATGACACTTGGCAAGGAAAGGGAGAGTTTGGAAAGGCGAGCCAAGAAACTTGAGGAAGAACTAGCATCTGCTAAGGGTGAAATATTACGGTTGAGGAGTCAAATAAATTCATCCAAAGTTGGTGTAAATGATCAGCCTCAACAGAAGGGTGAAACTGAAGCAAAAGTCACCGTCAGTGCAAGGAAAAGTACGAGGAGGAGAAAAAGTAGCTCACAATGAGGCTGTGAACTATCCTGAGCTCTGATATTCTTCTCCTGGATTATGATTGTTGTTATGATATCCTTCAAAGCAGCTTTCTTTAGCCGCCTTCCCTAACAAAAATTTTCACGTGCCATTCCATTGTTACTGTATAAATCTGACACCGAGGTATGGCAATTAAGGAATTTACTTTTGCATGTAAAGATCATTGGTTCACTTTTGTACTGATAAAATTCTAACACAGGTTCTCAAGAATATTTTTCTCCCCCAACAATGAAAACATCAACCTTGTGCATGTTCATTGGGAACTTAGGAGCAGTCTGGTGTACATTTCATTGCCTGGATGTCAGATACTGTTTCCTGCCTAAGAATGCGTCTCTTGGGGTAATTGAGATAATAACTTAAAGATTTAATAAAAAAAACCCATAGTTTTCCTAGATCCTGAAACAATCTAATCAGTGTTGGAGAAAAAAGATTTGATAAATTGTTGAACAAAATGAAAATAAACCATTGAATGAATTTGCCATCGACCACAGTGGGAGTCGAACCCACGACCTTTTGATCCGAAGTCAAACGCGCTGATCCACTGCGCTATGCGGTCGGGTGAGATGAGGGGCCCTAGTTGTAAAAATCACAATTATTCAAACACAGCCGTAAATAAATCCACTAACCTCCGTGTAAATTTTCATTTATTTATTTATTCTTTTAAAAATCCTCAATCCCTCGCCAAAGTTCCAGCGCAGTGGAGGCTGGAGCCTAGCAAAGGCAGAAGAACAGAAAAAACCTTTATACTAATATGAAAAGAAGTTTAATGAAATAAGAATTTGCAGATTTGTTTCAGGTTTGCGGCTCCCTAACCTCTCCCCTGTATCGATCTCGGCGGTTAGTTTCAATCTTCCTTTTGGCTTTTCTTTTGTTTATTAAATCAAAATCTGAATTTCATTTAAGTTAGCTGGACAGAGGAAATCTTTTTCTGTTTTTTTGCTTGTTTCTGTTTTTAATTTACCACAAGTAACAGATGGTTTTTATTCTCAGATTCCCTCGTTGAAAGGGCCTTTCAGATTCGGGTTTGTTTATCTCAGGACTCACTGATTCACCAGATCCGAGCCCGCCAAGTCTCATTTCTGGGTGCACTGAAAATTAAACCTCAAAGTCAATTTTAGCATTGAAATTTTCTTTTTCAAAAACTGGGTTTTCCTTAACTTCGTAAAGCTCCACCCTGGCAACCAACGTTTTGGCTTTGATCCTTTTAATTTCCTGAGAATTGGTTGTCGAAGAGAATTATTCAAAGGAATTAGTTTTTTAGGATCTGATGCTTGGGTAGAAGGAAAATTTAGTATCCTTTTGAAGAATTAGTTTGGAAATTCTTTAGATTTTTGCTGATCTGGGGGTCTTCGGAATTGGAAGAGGTATTTTAATTGTAGTCATGTTCTATGGTGCGGTGGTATGGGACCCTTGGCTTATTGTAGCTCAAATTGTTTGCCTTCAATGTTTATACTACCTTAGTCTTGGAGTCTTCTTGTCCTTTCTTGTGGGCACTCGGGTTTCTCGAATGAGTTTGGTCTATTTCTTTGACTTTGCTACTGTTACTACCTCTACTGTTACTGGCTGGTGTGTTATTGCTTCATTCCTGCTCAGCTCAATTGCAGGGTGAGATATGTAATTCCATCTTTAGTTTTTTTTAATTATGTTTCATTCTGATGCTTGACTGCGTCTGCTAGCATGAACTTTTGAATGCATTTGTGAAGAAATGGTTGGTTCGTATCTGCTGCTATACAGATGTACTAATTGTTAGTTTTGCTTGAATACGAATAATTGTTTTCACAAAAGAATGATAGCGTTAAAACTTCCTCAAATAGGGCCTAATTTATTCATTCTAAAGGCACTATGGTTCCTCTGTTACCTCACCAATGTTCCCTTGTCCGTAATACTCATCCTTGTAGCACCTTTAAGTTGGTTGTGAGTAAACTACGAAATTTCCGTTTCTCTTGTTTCATCCTTGATTCTAGGTTGTAAGACTGGCTTTGATCAATTTAGAGATTGCATGGTACCCTTCTGATGTTTGGTCTGAGTAACTTGTTTTATAAAATGTATCTGGTACTAAAACTAAGATTTAGAAAGTTTTTCAAATGAATTTTGAAATTGAAACATGAGAAGATTGAATTTGTACATGTTAGAACTAAGCTTAAAAGCTATTTACCTCCCTGTCCATGTCATACATCTGTTATTGTGCTGATTCAGTTGGTATTCTGTATGAGGGAGAATTTGTTTAGTTGGGAATTAATGGCGAGAACTAGATATTGCGTCTGTGCAGATATTGTGTATTTTTAAACTAAGTGGTATTAAGAATTTCAGAGATATTAATACTAGACATTTTCTAAACTTAGCTCATTTTAACTTGCAATTTTGTTTTATTTGGATTTATGCAGAGCTGGGTACATGCTTTATGTGATTGAAAGGGCAAAAAAGTGCTTGGATTTTTCAGCCACCCTCTATATTATTCATCTTTTTATATGCATCGTATATGGAGGTTGGCCTTCCTCAGTAACATGGTGGGTTGTGAATGGTATTGGAGTTGCAGTGATGGCTTTGCTAGGTGAATATCTATGCATTAGACGGGAACTGAGAGAGATTCCCATAACACGATACCGATCAAGTAAGAAATAATCTTATATTTGTTAGAGTGACTTCTTAAGATAATTGTAATGTGAAATTGTCTGTCCTTTTCTTTTGGGACGCTGGTGGGGTGAAATTATCAATGCTGGCTCTCCAACTTATTATTTCTTGAATTTGTGGAATTGCGATTTATTGTCCCAGCCCTTCTTAATTTTTCTGTTTGATGGTTGGTCTGCACAATAAATTGTGCATTGTGCATTGTACTTGTTGGTATTATGCTCAACTGGTGTATGAGGATTTTCCACATCAACTTCATCAATGGTTGGGGCTAATTCATGTCACTTGTCTTTTTGGATGTTGTTGGCTGTTGTCTCTTGTTCTTTTCTTTTGCTTCTTTAGTGGGCGGTTGCAGCATTAGTCTCTTGCTTGCACATCCTTTTCCTTCTATCTATACAATGTTGTTTTAGTGCAAGGATTTGGAACATTTTATGATTTTTTTTAAAAATTTCTGAAACATTGTCCTTGAATTTCAGTCATGATTTAATAGCGGTTGGGAAATTTTTTTGGTTGGATTGTATCAGTGAAACTAATGGAGGCATTTCCAGAAAGTGTTTGCCTTTTAATGCGTAACCCCCTTATCATTAAATGTAATGCCAGTTTTCATGTTAGTTAAATAAGAAAATATGAAGGTTACTGAATTTTGTAAAGTTAAAATGATAATAGTTCAAATACTTGACCCTGTTTACTTGTTGAACCAAGACCTCCCTAGTTTTCAGATTGAACTTTAATTAGCCACAGTATTTACATTTTTTTCCTTTTCAGTGTTCTTTATTATTCTTATTTTTCAATTGTCATAATATTGGCTAAATTTTTGGATCTATTTTATGCAGATGTTTGACTGACGAAGAATCAGGTTGAAAGAAATTTCTTGTGGGATTAAAATTCTTTGTTTTCCACTGCTTTGGAGGAGCTGAAAGGCTTAAATTTTTAGATGCCAAATCTAATTTTCAATGAGAAAGAACTAGCTTAAGTTATGGAATATATTTCAGTGCTTTTGGAGATTGTAGTGAAGTGCTTCTGAGATGATAGAGAGCAGCCATAAAAGTTTGGGATAGTGGTGCCTAAGTGATGTGAAGCTGGAGCACATAAGGCTAGGTATGCATTTGTATGAGGAAAATCCAAATGTACAACTATAGGTGACTTTGAGAAAGATTATACATTGCGTCTGATAGTGGTTTCTGATTTCATCTGCATAGTTAATTAGTTTTTCATTCTTTAATACAATTGTTTGGTTGTGTTTGTTTAGGTCTGCATATGATTTGGGAAATTTGGGGTTAATCTAAAATTGGGTATATACTACTATTGACTACTGAGTTATTTGCCCTAGTGTTCACGAGGTCAATAATGCAAGCTTGAGTTATCGTCTCGGGTTGTGTATGACTGGATGATTCATTTGCAACATCAGCTTGACTGTTGAATTATTGAACATTTATGCCCTGGTCCTGGAATGGGGAAACTCATCCTGATTACACTTGAGAAAAGTGTGATGAAAGGGTGCAAGAGGAGTAAGGGCAACCTTTCTCTCTACCCATTTTCCCCAGCATATTGGCACGATGAGGTGAATTAAAAGAATTAAAGTTGTAGTTATTGGCCTTTTAAGCTTTGGATAAAGTTTTCTTATTGCACAGTCATGTGGACTAATGCTTTAATGAACTGTGGCGGGGAAACTTTTGTTTGCAGTTACTAGTTGTTAGAGGCTTCAGGAAAACCTAGAACAGCGATTTCACTCGCAAGATGCACAAAGCAAATTGTTTCTTCAGCTTGAGTTGTTTCAATGGCGTGGCTGTTATGGTGAATATCATAAAATGTTGCCCATAGCGGCTACATGAAGGATTAAGAAACTTGTCAGATTAACATCCGTATGATTTGCTTTGAAGCTCTTGGATTCTTAACTGTCAAATAGTAAGTTTCCAGAACTCAAAACTTGAGATCCATGTCAAATCTCTCATGTCTAGCCAGTTGAAGATGATGACAACTTTGTGACTTGGGCTGGTAAAAACCCAAAATAAGGTGATTTATTAACATCAAAATTGATTTAATTTCTTACATCCATTTGAAATGAGCAGATAAATTTGGAACACCAGAGGAGGGGGCTTCAACTTGGTTTGGTAGACTGCATAAGTTGAAGAAGCTTAACTTTCGTTTCTCCACCAAACCAAAGCATAATGATTAACTGATTTGGGTTCCTCGCAAAATGAAAAGTAAAAACTACAAATCTTCCAAGACTGCCAACGGTATAAACGTGTTAATCGCAGTCTCTCCAATGTCTGCTGTGTCCTCTACAAAGTCATGGCTGAGGCTTCCATGAAGCTGAGATATCTGCCACGGCTTTCCCAACTGTGAGATAGAAGGCATTCATTCCAAACGACTCCAAGATTTTGGAGTGATGCAACTTTTCCGTCACACTTCCCACAGGATTTACCAACACAAGCTAGAATGGAAACATCACCATATAAGCAAACAGTTAACCTTTAAGCTTAGAGAGAAAAATGCATTGGCGACTATCATTACCTGAAGTGATCTTTTCTCCAGCATCTTTCTTAGTTCACGTACCATGTCGATGCCGCTTGTATCTATGGCTGTGACAGCTGACGAAATTGCAAGACCGTTCTATTAGCGAAACACACTTGGGAAATTCTTGGGAATCATATTTCACAACCCAGAGTCGTTTTTTTCTTCTAAATGAAAGGATTAATCATGACAGTGTTTTACAAGAATGAGCAAAGAGTTTCTGGACAAACTCACCAGTCATGTCAATGATTATACATTTCAAAGTGCTTTCACGGTTGGCCTTAATCCGTTCTTCCTCCTCTCGAACCCATCTTAATATCCTATAGCAAAGAAATTCCTTCAGTCCACAAGATCCTCTTATAAATCTGCTACACTAATTAAACATTCAGCCTACCCTACACTAGTATACATACCTCTCCTGTAGATAAGTGGAATTTGCAAAGTAGATTGGAGATTCAATGGCCAGTATGAGAAACGAACGGACCCTTGAAGCTTCTCTGTATCGGTTGAGGCTTTGGTATATCTCTGTTCTTGGAATATTCCCCAAGACCACAGTGTTTGGCCTGGTGACATGCAAGAGAATCTTGAATACAGAAACTCCAACCTGCATTTTCAGGCAGAAGCATTCGATTCCAACCAAAAAAAATTGTCAAATTTCATTGCTTCTACTCCATTTTGATGCTTTAATAAAATTAATGCTCAAGAG
Source organism: Theobroma umbraticum (assembly GCF_002168275.2). NCBI lineage: Eukaryota > Viridiplantae > Streptophyta > Magnoliopsida > Malvales > Malvaceae > Theobroma > Theobroma umbraticum. Next base: position 548,149 of record NW_018397275.1, read on the forward strand.
AAGAGAGATGAAAGCAATCGCTGCAAAGTTAAACGCTTACTGCAATGGCAAGTCCCAAAGGAACAGAAATGAAAAGAACCCCAAAGAAGGAACAAACACAAGCCAGGAAGTCGAGTTTGTCAACTTTCCACAATTTATATGCGGCTTGATAATCAATAAGCCCAATCACTGCTGTTATGATGATGGCTCCTAAGATGACATTAGGGGTGTAGTAAAACAGTGGCATGAGAAACAGCAGAGTCACAAGCACAGTTGTAGCTAATACTATGTTAGAGACTGCTGTTTGTGCTCCAGCATTATAATTTACTGCAGATCGAGAAAATGATCCTGAAAGACACGTTGAAGAGAATAGTTTTAGATGTTCAGCACCACTTTTGTTTATGAAGACAAATAATAAAGAGTAATCACCTGTTGTCACATAACATGAAGTGCAACAACCAGCCATGTTCATGAGACCAATAGCCATCATTTCTTTGTTTCCATCAACTTGGTAGTTCCTTAGAGAAGCAAATGTCCTTCCCACTGCAATTCCTTCCTACAAAACATAAAAACCATTTGGATATTAGAAAGACTAAACAGAAATTAGATTTCAACAGCAAGGATGCATAGTCATTCAAATCCACACACAATTGTAAGGAAGGGTAGGCCTATCCATAAAAAGCTATTTCTGTTATCCAATAATGTTTGGTAAGGATTTTAGATATCAAAGAATACATCAATGACAGTGGTGATTAAAGAAAAGCTTACAGTGAGCGACAAGATCCCAGTGATAATGCCGGTCTTGATAGCTAATGCAAGATATTGGCCATTAAAGTATAGCATGTTCAATGAAGGTGGATTCAAACCCTTTTGCAAATGGCCAATCTGTGGAAGAGAATAGGAAAGACACAGCTTAGATTCGAGAGAATTTTTCAAAAGATTTTCTTTTACATAAAAGTAGAATATAGTATCACTTCTTACAATTGAGATTCCATGAGGTTTTGATTTAATGCAGAAGACTAGAAGAGTTGAGAGAATCACTGATGTTAACGGGGCGGCTGCTGATACCCAGAAAAGCTTTGGTTTCCTCGTGCTCTGCATCAATGTTTTCAAACATCAAAACTTAAAGAACTAAGCTACAATCAGCACAAATCATTTTGTTGGTAACTAGAATAGGGATACTTACAATATGCCTTGTTGTCAACAGAAACAACAGGAAGATGGATCCCAATACAATAGTTTGCCAGGACCACTGCAGATGAATTTAACCAATATTACCATTAGAACGTTTGTATAGAAAAGTATTTATGAACGTGGAATATGTCTCTTTCTACCTGAAGCAATTATAAGCATTTTAATTAAACTAAATAAAAATGAACAGAAGATATACAGAATCTATTAAAGGGCACTTGCCTCCTAGTAATTAATTCAGTGGTTGAGTTTATTGGATTTAAACAAAGCGGTAGATTGTCATTTGTAAAACTTATCCTAAGCAATGATTTGTCAAGTGCCCCTTTCCGACATTAATCACCAGGTACAGTTTCTTTGGCCAAAAAGCGAGAAGAGCACTTTCAAGATGCTGCTAAATACTAGCTTCGTTGACATTCTTCACCCCAATTGCTGACACCTATTTATTTAAAAAAGAAGGGAACAAAAAGGAAAGTGTACATTGCTTTGCCTTGATGAAGGCACTTACCTCTTTTCTATGGTCAAATACAGAGGTCATAACAGGAATGAGCTGCATCTTGCCAGTAAAATGAACAATTCCAAGCAACCCTTTCAGCTGCTGCAAGGACACAATGACTGCTGCTCCAGCCATGAATCCAATAAGAGTTGCCTTGGACAGAAAATCAATCACGAAGCCTAACCTGTAAATTATGAACCAGAAACAATTAACATGCCGATGGATAATGAAGTGGCTTTTGTCTAGAGTCCAATATGTCTAGGAATTCTTCTGATAATCCGAAAAAGGTGAATTAAAGTTAGGAACCCCTATGTTTCAAAAGGTATTAAGACAGAATGAAATGCATATCAGACTTTTTTCCACTGTGAAGGGAATTACATTGTGGCAACAGTTTTCAGTAATCTTAAGGATGCCACCATCAACTAATCCTCAAGAAAAATGAGCGAAAACAAATTTACTCTTCCGCTTAACTATCAAACTTGTATATTTCCACTTAGGACATGAAAGAAGAAAGGATACCTTAGCAGACCCAAAGATGCCTGAAATAAACCAGCAAAGAAGGTCGCAGTGAAGGCCAATTTTAGGTGGAGAATTGGCTCTTCAACAGGGGAAACACTTTCACTTAACATTGTGCCCATGACTAAGGATGCAATGGACACCGGACCAACAGCAAGATGTCTAGAACTTCCAAGGACAGAATAAATCAATGGAGGAACAAAGCTTGAATCTGCATGAATTAATGGAAAATTCATATTAATAAAACTTAATTTTATTTCACTTATCCATTACTGAATTCAATTACGAGATAAAGTAGTTCTGGTTCTGATACTAACATAGTCCAACAATAGGTGGCAAATTTGCAAGCTTTGCATAACTGATTCCCTGCAGTCGACCAAAACAAAATAGATTATTATCAAAGATTAAGGAGTTTTTTCAAATGAAGAATTTTGTAAAAAAATTATGATAATAATTTAAATATTTATTTGATCCACAATATGATTTGTTTAAATCAATGACCCAGTAAATGCCATGTTTGATATCCAAAAATCTTTAGCACGTGATATTAACCACAGCAGGACATTGAATTAAATTCACATGAGGATTGACTATTGAGAACACAAATCATCTTTAGACAAGTTCAGACCAACATAATTCTTTTTTTATTTAGAATATGATAACAATAAAAACAAATTCATTTTATTATTAAAAACTATATACAAAAACAAAAATCCAGTTCACATAAGCCACACTTATTCAGTGATAAACTTTTTTAAAGCTTAGCCACCCTAATGATCCAAAAGTAATGGAATAAATTCAGAAACATGTCCACTGATCCTAATTAGATGACAAAAACCCATGAACAGCCATGGGAGAGTGAGAAAGAGAGAGATGCTATTGTGCTGTTGTGTTCATGATAATTACCTGTGGGATTGCAAGGCTAGCAATGGTGAGACCAGAAATGATATCAGACCTAAACAGGCTGAGATTATACTCAGGCCCCCACTGGAATATTGGGAACAAAAACTGAAGTCCCAAAACCAGTTTCTTACACCATGTTTGCTTCTTGAATCTGTAGAGAGGATCATCAGGGAAGAAAATCTCTGAAAGCCTGTGTTTTAGCTTCTGGAAAGTGGTTTTCTGCGGTGGCAGGCAAACGTTGTGTATCTCCATTGCCTCAGGTGGCGGCATTGGTATCTCTGTTGAAACCTTGAGAGTTGTTGTTGTTGTTGTAGTACTTCCATTATGCCTTGAGAAATCTTCGACCCTGTTAGAGTTTGCACCCATTTCTTTTTTTCTTTAGTTTTAGCAGAGTAGAAGGAAAACCAAGCTCTTATTTTCTTTTGGTGAAGAACAAAGTTTTGCGTGGCTTTGGATTTATAGAGGAGAGAAACGGGCAGGGTATCTGTCAGATGGTAGTTATTGGGCAGTTGTTTGTATTTGGTTGAATGGGGCAGGTTAGTCTTCATCTTTTTTGGGGTTTAATTAAAACTCAGTGCCATGAGAATTTATGTCTCTAAACAGTATGGACTTGATGGGCCCCAAACAACACGTTTCCATTTGTTTCTGTGTAATTACACTACTTTTAGACTCTATTTATATGACTCTGGATTCTTTTTTTTCTTCTCCTTTCTAATTAATGCTTTTGAGTTTATGTATTCATTTTTTTTTTGAACGGTTTTTGGGTTTTATCTTCCCGGATTAAAGATAGCCTTGCTGCCATTTGTTTTCATGGAAGAATTTTTGGCCAAAATATTTAACCATGTGATTGGTAGACATATCAAAAGATTTTTAGTATTGTATGAAGTTGTAATGGGGTTCTTTGTGAAAGGGAGAGAAAACATTGTAAACAAGTAAAAATGATGCATTGAAGGCCATAGAGGAGAATATTGGAGTAGTTATTGAAGCACTATAATGTGCTTGGTTGGGAATAGAATAGTCATTCTCCTATTTCTAATCCTTTCTAATAATTTGTTTGCTTATCAGGAATTGCCATTCCTCATAAATGACTATCATTACTAAGAAACCTTAATAATAGTTATTTCAAAGATGGAGAATAGGTCAAAAATTTTATTAAATAAAGTTACTCTTAAATAAATTTAAAAAATTATTATCATAACATAACTTTTCTTTCTCTCTCTACCCATCTTTTACCTCTTTCCTTCTCTCTAAAGTTCTTCGATAGAGGGCGGCAATGGCACCATACCGATTGTGGGAAATGTCGATTGGCATTTCTTCACCATATTCAATTGCAAAAAATATTGATCTAGCAGTCTCTGGCTGGATTCAATCGTGGGAAGCGTCGATTTGGCACTCTAGCAACCAAATTTGGCTACAAGGAGCATTAGATCAATGCTCAATTATGCCGACCACATCTTTGGCGGCCGATCAATGAGAAGGAAAAAAAACAAAAAAAAAAACTACAATGGAAAAATATATAAAAAAAGAAAAGCTAAAAAATAATACCTTATTTTTTAAAATTAAATTAAAATTTTAATTATAAATTATTAATATTTTAAAAATAAAAATAAAATAATTATATATTATAATAAAAGATATTTTTATCATTTATTCATTGGTTATTCCTAAAACTATTCTTGTTAACCAAGCATGAGAATAAGTGATAATAGCAATTATTGTCTTATCCCATTTCTATATATTAAGCTATATAATAACTATTTCTTCTTTATTTTATTCTCTTGAAATAGTTATTTTATTTCCACCCTATTTCATCTTGTGAACCAAACATACTTTTGAGTGTTGTGGTAAGTGAAAGAGTATAGATAAAGAATAGAGTATTTATTGAGGATAAATAAAGAATAGGTGAGTTGTAGAACAATTGGGTTGCCAAAATAGTAGGGTAAGATTGAGAATAGGTAAAGAATAGGCAAGTAGTAGAATAACTGTATTATCAAAGTGGTAGAGTAAGACAGAATAGATGAGTGATAGAGTAAAGCTGAAAAGCATTAAGTAGAAGTGTTAAAGAGAGAAGTTAAAGAAAGAAGCTTTAGGTGAAAATGTTATAGCTCTGGAAAAGTGAAGCTCCCTAAATGAATTGTGAAGTGATAGTTATTCAAAAATAGATTTTAATGTGCGTAATGAATGATATTATTATGAAGAGTAATTGTTATTGTAATCAATTATAAGGATATTAAAATGATGATTTTATTACATATAATGAGTAATGGTTAAAAACTCATTATACGATTGTTGAAGTGATTGCGTGCAATAAGATTTGTACTTAAATAGAAGGTAATAGAAAAGAAATACACGTGAAAAAGCTATACAAGATAAGTTAAGAGAGAAAAAGGTGTACATGAACAAATACAAAAGAAAAAGGTGTGTGTAAATAAATACAAGAGAACAAAGTAAGAAGAGAAAATAATTATACTTTAGAAAAAGATTAAGAGAAAGACTTATTAACTATCTCCATATTTAAGCTACTAAATCAAATTCTTCGAAACATTTTAAGATGAAAGTAATTCGTGAACTTTGCCAGTTATTCCAAGTTACTTCACTACTATCCATGTAATATAGTTATTCTACTTGTATTAATTATTTTGTATAGAGTAGCGTTCCATTTATTTTAATTCTTTTGCGTGAGGAAGTACTTCACTAATTTTAATTATTTTATGTGAAGTAGTGTTTTACTTATTCTAGTTCTTTTCATTATTTTTCACATAACATTATGCTGTAAAACAATTTTAAAGAGAATTAGGTAGTGACCAAAATCAACTATTTACTGAAATTATTTTAGATTTAGTTTGTCTAATAAGTATAAACAAAAATAATTCTATGTAAATTCAGCATACTTTTATACATGAAATCCTAACATAATTGGATTAGCATGCATAATCAATATTATCTTCCTTTTTTTTAATTAACATGTACCTTAAATTTTTTCTCCCTCTGAAACACTTTGCAATTCAGAACGAAATGAAGGGTTTATGGAAAATTTTGTCTCAGCTGCAAGTACATTTTCCTTGGCTTAGTTGGCAACAGATTTTATATGAGCTTGACATTATTCAATCGAAGATATACATATTTTTATAATAAAATAAAATACTCATTTATTCACTTAAATTTTTAAATAAAATTTATTTTAATCAGTCAAATTATGTTTTGACCAATAATATTTATAAAAGCTAATGTTTTGATTACTGAACTGTAAAAACTATGGATTATTGGACGTGATTTTCAAATTAGTTAATTTTGACCTCATGGTATGTTCATATTTTCAAATTATTTACTTATTTTTATGAAAGTAAGTTATTTATTAAACATCATTAACTTAATATAAATCTCATATTAACTTTTACTGTCTTGAATCAATAGTTTTAAGCACATTACTAACTTTTTAATTGGGAAATTACGAGAAACAAACATTAGGAAATAGACATGGTGTTCTATACTTTTGTAGTGTTGCGGCTAATGCCTTGCTAAAAAGAGATGTGAAGAAGAACATGTAACATTCCAACCCAACTGCCTTACAAAAAGGAGTATATATTTGTTTGAAATCTTTGTAATGATATTTCTTTTGACATTAATTAATTCCCAATGGTTAGGTTACTCTAAAAAAGAATTGCCATCAGTTATAAATCCTTCTTCTTTCCCTTTCTTTGTTTCTCATTTTTCACACAGAAACAAAGAGATTACCAAATCAAAGTAAGAGTATCTATATAGGGGTGTGCATGGGTCGGTTTCGGTCGGTTTTTCTTCAAAACCAATCAAAAATTTTTGGGATATAACCGACCAAACCACAATGATATAAAGTCGGTTTCGGTCAGTTTTTTAGAAGGTCGGTTTCGATCAGTTTCAGTTGGTTATATCTCAAAAATTTGGACTCGAGTGGGGGGGTGGAATCAGGTCAGGAGTCGGGACTCGTGGGAAGAGGGGCCGAGGGGAATCAGGTTCGGAGTCGGGACTCGTGGAGGGGGGGCCGAGGGGCCGAGGGAATCAAGTGGGGAGTCGGGACACATGGGAGGGGGGGCCGGGGGAATTAGGTTGGGAGTCGGGACTCATGGGAGGGGATTTCGTTAAGTTGGAGGGTGGCGAAGGGAATTAGGTCAGGACCGAGTGGGAAGGGGGGGGGGTGGGGGGAAGTAGTGAAGTGCTGTCGGGGCAGTCGGGTGGGGGCTCATGGGTGACCTTGCCCAAAGAAAAAGGTTCGGTTTTTTCGATCGATTCGAGAGAAAAGGATTTCTCTCGACGATCGAGTCGATCAACCGACGAGACCGATCGACACAACCGACAATTGCAAAAACAATTATCGATTGTAACCGTCGGTTATTATAACCGACGGTTGCGATCGATTAGACGGTTCCAACCTACCGTTGCTCAGTCCTATATCTATATATATTGGTAGAAAGAGTAGTATATATTGAAGTCGTCAGAAATTTTGTAAAGTTGGAAAGGGCAATCTACCGCCCAAAAGCGGCTGCTTAAAGTGAAAGCTGTCCTTTCAGGAGGGTCCTGGGGAAGCTATATATATACATCTATAGAAGCTGTGGCTCCCCGAAATAAAGTTTATAAGTGGCTAGAGTTAGGTCAATATTATCACTTTTATGACTTTTGGCTTGTTGGTTCAAGTCTTGTAGCATGGCCCTTGGCCCTATCAGAATTAATTAAATAAGATTAATGCGACAATTTTCAGGTTGATAATCGCTTCTTGCAGAGGAATAGTGGAATATCTCAAAGTACCAATTTTAGGTTCCCTTCAAACAAGATTGCGCACTCAATCCAGACCGTCTAATCGATGCTAGCTTTTGCTCCAAATAAGAAAAAGATTCTAGCCCAACACTTTTTCTGGCTTTTTCCTTCTCTGCTTTTCGCCTGTATTTTTATTCTCTACTCCACAAAGCCATTGCTTGTGTATGGTGTTTCAAGGCAGACAATTACATCCCTTTTAATCTCTTCTATTTCCTTTCATGCAATAGCAACTTTTTGAGCATCAAGGCCGGGCTTCACTCTTGATATGGGTTGACGCTATTTTTACATAAACTAACACCAAAACAAAATGAAATATTAACCTTAATATAATACACTGCTAGAATTCTTATTCAATGTGTAGTCATCATGATGTCTGGCTGTAGCTTTTTTCCTACCAGTGAATCTAAATTGCACGCTGGTCTTACACAAATATCTGTGGAGTTGTTAATCTTAATAAGCAAATTACTAACCAGCCAATATTGAATTGCCAAAAGCAACCACGAGGAGTGATCTTTTGAAAATCATGTCACAATAACAATAGCAAAAGAAGAAGTCTCCAAGCACCTAACTCTTAACAATTGGATATCGTGAAGCAGTCCTGAATTACCCTGCCGCGGTATGCATTTGACTATAAGTGCTTTGCTTTTGCTAGAGAAGGAAACATCAGAGAAAGGCAGCACATTTTATATAAAAAACAAAACAAACGAAGATTGCTAACGAAACCAGTCTGCTTGTCTCACTTTTGGTTACAAACTGGTTGGTTCCAATTTGACCAATAGTGGACCTGATTGAAAGTCGAATCAAAAGAAGGACTATGTAGAGCAACTTGGTTGTTTAGTGGTACTGAATATGAATCATGAAGTATGGTATTTTTTTAATTTTGGTTCATTGCGCATGTGTCGTGTCAACTGTTATTCATGTCCTGATCAGTGCTACAAGTAATTTGTGGGAAGATAATGTATGGAAACACGTTGACACTAAAATAAAGCTGAGCCTCACATAGTGAAACGCAGAAGCTGAACTAAATTGGCGGAGAACCGAAGAAGAAGCTGATCATGGTCATAATTGAGTACATTTTGGTTTTCGCGTTAGGCTGATGTGAAAGCAATGAGGAAGGCAACGATATCTGTTTCTAATGTGGTCAAAGAGGAGGGATTTTGCTTTATGAAGCCAAGGTGTAAGGCTGCAAAAATATAGTTACAGTTGACTTGCCTTGAAGGATATATATACATATATATAGCTGGTGGCTCAGGCAAATATGCTTGCCCCCCACAATTCTATGCTTCAGCAATCCTTTCTGCACTGTACAGCATATGATAATGGATGATTAGAACAGACAAGAAACTAACATGTTTTAAGGCCTGTGAATTAGGGTTATCTAGCTCTTGGTCCTTTCATTAGCATAAGATAAGCCGCTTTACTCTACTTGACTTTGAGGCATCTTGGTGCTAGTGCTTATAAGTTTTTTGGAAATAAAAAGATATAGTTCCAACTTCCAGCGTGTTGTGAACAGCAATTAATGGAGTGATAATAATCAAACAGTGCTGCAATAATGCTATGTGCTTTCTGTGTTGGATTGAACTTACTAAATTAGAGCACCTTCCTTCTATCAAAGAAAAATAAATTACGGCACCTTTCTTTTGACCAAAAGGCAGTTCACTTGTAGGCCTACCATTAGCAAAGGTGTAATACTTTTGCATGCCATCTGTTATCTAATCTGGAAAAAACTTGTATTTAGACTTTAAAGTGATCTTAAAGCAAATGGCATTTTATTCAAATTCTGAGAACTTATCACAATTAGAAAATTAGATTTGTACAATAGCATGCCGGTATACATAACATCTTAGATCGCTATCGTTGGATGCTCTGGATGGCAGTGTCTTACAAGTTATATTGTTGATTGATATGATCATAGACTTTGATAGGGTATAGTCGATACGTTCGTCTTGTTCGGGGGTGGCTTATCTCTGAGGATACTGCTTGTTCCGTGAAGAAAAAGCTGTCGTTGTTTTGCCTTATATTACCATCTCTTCGTGGGCAAAGTACAGCTGAAACTTTGTTTTTGTGCAGTGGCTCTTCTTTCTTGTGATGCTGCCATTTACCGATTGACCAGCCCCATTTCTTTTGCAAATGTACAGTTTCAGGCTTTATTCAAAGCTAGCTCTTATGCCAAAAGAAGTCTTTTACAATCAAAGTTCAAGATTTTTCATGGCATTCTAGTTTCTGCTATCAATAAAATACCAACTTTAAAAAAAAAGGGAAAATTCAGGTCTGGTGGTCTAGATTCTTGTTTGCAAAGTCTAAATGAGTGCTGAAATATAAAATTATTTTGGCACAGTTAAATTTCATATCAATTATAATAGTAATATTGGCTGCTCTAAAGCACATGGCATGTCTAGCTGGTGCCCAGTGACGAATTGGTAAAAACAAGGCAACCGAAAGTGCCACACGTCATTAATCAGATCTTTTTCCCCCGCATGTACATTCATTGCCTAATTTATACAATGGAAGGCAAGGCAATCTGCGCCTATACCGTTTTATCTGTTCTTCCCTTAGATCTCGAAGTGAACCTAAATATTTCTTATGCAATAAAGTAGGACAAGGGTATAAAGTCATTGGTCCATTAGTCAACTTACTCACCCTTTACTTTATCAAAAAACACAGTCTCTCCAGTCTTCTTGCATTGTATTTCTGTTGATCAATACACCTTTTTTTTTAAATTTGATTGATAGCAGGCAGCAGACAAGATATATATATAGTGGAGAACCAGAGTTAAAAAATGTCCAAGTGCATGATGATTAGGAGGCAAATGTGATCCAGGCGGCTAATCTTTTTCACGGTCCCCATAGTTTTCACGGCTAATCTCAAGTGCATGATGATTGGACATGTTTTGATGGGGAGTAAAACCTGAGTACAAAAACACAGGAGAAAAAGTTAGAACGTTAAAGTTGAAGTGTACATGTCCAATTTCATGTTTTGATCCTCAGGCCAAGAATCGCTGACAGTCAAAAGTTTACGCCGTATTGAACGATCAGTGATTCGTCTTCCCACAAAATAATATCATCAGCCACTAGAATATTAAGCCAAAAGAACCCTTTTTTTTTTTTTTT
>NW_018397275.1:559138-589992 GCF_002168275.2 Theobroma umbraticum
CCTTTTTTTTTTTTTTTTTTGACTTTGGTTGGGTGTGTGCGAGATTGACTAGATTCCATTTTTCTTTTTCTTGTATACTCTTTTTATCTTTTATGATCAGAAAACAGAGAGGACAAAGACATCTTCACCTATATGCGGCGAGAAGTAGACGCCTTTTGATTGCTAACTACAAATGGATTGTAAAGGCAGAGCAATTTGTTAAGCAATATATACGTTCCCACAATTGATGAACCAGAATTAAGCATAATATCTTTCACCACAACCATTTCTTTCTTGCCATCGTTTTAGATAAAAGTCACCAAGAAGAATATTCTATGGCAGTGTTGTCAGGACCATCATAGGGTTGAAAACGGTGTGCCATTACTGGGAATCTGGCTGATATTTGTGGCAACTCCAGACCAGTTTCTAGGGTCATTATTTCAACAGCTCAATGCTAAAAATTCAGTTCTCTTTTTCCTTTTTTATTTTGTTATTTCAACTTTTAAAATAAGCCGTTGTAGTGGTATGCTTGTCTTTGCAGAGAACATGTCCCTTCGGATAAACTGCAGCCAGAAAAAAACAGCCTTAAAACTCCCATTTACAGCGGTGTTCACGTTTGTTCCAATTCTGTTCCATCGTTTAGAGCATAATCTGTTTTCAATATGGAACCAAATCAACAGTGTATAAAAGCATACCATATTTCCCCACAGGGGGCAATCGGTACAATCTCCACATTATCTGCCTAGTTTCAAATTCTTCAACTCGCCTGGTAATGGATCTAAAAGCAGCCCAATGGTTGATAATTACCCACGATACACTAAAAAGTAATAAAGACTCCTTATAAAGCTCTGGTTCCGCATAAAAATGTGCACCTTTTTTGACTCAGTTTCGTGATACAACAAAGGCCTCATCAAGCTATTAGAAGACCTATGGATTATATCGCATGCTTTTAGACCGAGCTGTTCTGAAGCAAACATACGAGGCTGAATAAGCATCTCTGGTGTTTGCAATTTACTTGTTTTAATCATAAACGTATCTGGAAAGTGCAAGGAATCAAGAATTTTGACATATAAGTACTCAAACACTAGCCCCACACGCTTGCTGCAGGATGCCATTTACAGGGGAAGTTGAAAGAGAACTTCATAAAGACTCCATTTTGGCTCCTGCTCCTGAAAAAACACGCTTTCACTGGTTTGGAACAATGAGACCTAGTCTGTGGGCACATCAGTCCTTGCAAGGCAAGCAATGCCAGATCCAATTTTTGTCTAATACAGGGCAGAAAACAAAACAAAATAAAATGTTCCAAAGACTAGTGCAGAATATATCGGGCAAGTCAAGGTAGGCCTCAGGATTTTGTTAGTGGCATCGACAAGCTATCATTTGACATTGTAGTGCTGGACTAGGGTCCAACTCTACTTCTTGGAAGATCATAGAGGTTGAGAAGGAGTGGTGAGTGGACAAGTTTATTCTTGGTATATTCCAGTCAATTCAAATTTTGTGCAAACCACTTTTACAATGTAGTTTCTGATCCATGATCATACCCTGATTGACTTCTTTCCTCCGTCTGTGTATTTTACCAGTACTTTAGCCTCCAACTGATCCAAGTCAGCTACGGTGATCTAATCCTTTACGTTTTAAAAATGAATCTTTACGTTTTATTGCCATTAAAAGGCCTGGGTGGTAGAGCCACCAAAACCTTGATTTTGATTTAAACCATAGTAGGTGTTATAGGCCTATGCTCTAGAGACTAAAGTCACAACTCTAGGATGAACCTTCCAGGGGCGGGGCTATTTGAGAGACTAAAGCTAAATTAATTGAGAATTAATCTCAAACCAGTTGGAGTTGGCCTCGTTAATCCCATTATTTGCTTCACCCTGTTTTGTTCAGGGCTGTATCTGTGTCTGGCATGGAAGTTGGATTTAGTCACTAGTTGTATGATCACATGCATTGATAGAGGATGGAATCACAAGTTATACAAATATCTAAGCATTAATGAACATATCCGTTCGACAGGAGGTGAAGGATTAAAATGATGCTTACTTATCTAAACTGCTATGGAGATTGGTAACGACTTTGAGACATGGATCATACGAGGCAGAAAGCGGCATTGTCTCCACTTTCCAATTGTTTATTCTTTATGTTTCGGATTATGATTGCTCTGATCACCAACTGATTCTATTAATTTTCACGTTTTTGCCTTTTCAAAATATACGACTCATAAATTTGTCCTTTTACCAAGTTAAAAAATGCTTCATAATAAATTTTTAAGTTCTTAGTCTTTATGATGATTCCAGGGATATCCTTCTACATTGTTGAATGACTCTGACAAAAGTGAAGTGTGGCAACGGTTATCGTCCCTCAATTTTTAATTTTTTTTTATTATTACATATATAAATCTTGTCTTTATAATTACTCTTTAATAACTTCTTGTAAAAGATTTATTGCACCCCATTTGCTGTCTCTCTCTCTCCATAAGATCCATGGGAAAGCGATATAGATGGACATGCACTTACCTTCTGCTGATGTGCGTGTTGTACTTTTTTTTTTTTTTCCAAAACAGTGTACACCATTTACTGTATTTGGTCCACGCAAGAGTACAGTTCCATTGTTTGGTATCCAAGAAATGCAAAGTAATAGTACAAGAATTTAGCAGTATCCTCTAGCTGCGGAGAAATGGCTTTGCAAAATAATTGGCCTAAATGAAGTACTAGCCTTAGCACTCGTTGGCTTGTGAAAGCTTACAGCTATTGCCACAGTTGGCAGGGAATAAGGCAAGTAATGAGGAGATGCAAAATTGTTTGGTCTAACCACCAATTTGTCTTCTTGTTTATACTAAAAAAACTATAGATTTGTTTTGTTGAAAACCCATAAAGAACTCATATTTAATATATTGTCAATGTATAGTGCTTATACATTATTAATAAATCAAACATTTCTCTCATTAATAAAATATTTTAATTAATAATGAATAAATACTAATAATACATCAAATATAAACTTAATCATAAATATATATATTTGTGTTGACCAAACTCAAGTTACGTGATATATTGTTAATGTACAAGATCTCTTTCATAAGTTCTGTTCTATGCTTTATGCTAATATATATGATTCATTTAGCAGCTGTCTACTTCTTTGTTGTTCTTTCCTCCATAGAGAAAAACTTAGATATATTACTTAAGTAAAAAGAAGTTTTAAAGGGGTTTCCTCTTTTAACCATGTAGAAGCCATAAAAAAAAATAATATTGAAGAAAGAAAAAGAAATCGGTGTGCAACAGATGAGTCATAATCTAGTATACATAAGAAGAATAGTCAGATTAGGCGTACTAAAATGTAACAGGCTATTAAGAAATTATACATCTGGGCTTGGTCATATAAGTGATGGGCTTTGTTTCTGTAGCTAAATGTGGATTATTAATCAACAGTATCTGTACTGGTCAATCATCCAGTCCATCATGATATCTAGCATAGGGCAACAATACACAAAGCAAAAGCCCAAAGAAGGAATTATAGAAGATTCACCTTTTTTTTTTTTTTATTCTGTGGAAAATAAAAATTAAAGATTGCCTTGGAAGTTTGAAGTATATAAGTTGCAGGTGGCCTAAAGAAAGTAAAACGTTATTGCTGTTTCTTTTTCTTCGGCCACTAAGAGAAATATTATTGATTATAAACAGTTTGCCCACTAGAATAACAGGTTCACACTGCCTTGGGGATACAGAGTGGAACATACTCTGTAATTCCATTGGTATAGACAAGAGTTTAAACTAAGCAAGAGAGGTGCTTGCAATCCAACTCTATTAAAGGATGAAAAATAATAGAAATGGAGGTTATAAGTAAAGTGTAATCATATAAAATTATAAATAAAATTAATGATTCAGACGACGATCATCATTTTCAGACCGCCCAATCTATAATTATAAGATCTAAATCCTCTTTTTTGGATTGATTTGCTGCCCAATCAATGGCCAAATTGGCTTTTCTATAAAACAGCCGAGCTTGAAATTCAAATTACTCCTTATTAAATTTGTGTCGAGGTGCTGTCATTATGCGGAGACAAAATTGATATGCTGTAATATTTGGTTAGGAAACCGAAGAGATGCAATGAACTCTTCCCATGGAAATTGAGAAGAAAATCACAATTGCCCACATAGAGAAAGTCAAAGCCACGTGACCTTAATTCGATTTTCCTCTTTCATTGTCCGACTTGTCAAAGCCAGTGAAGCACCTCAAAAATTTAATCTAGACCCTTGATCCCAACATGTCCTAATAATCAACGGACAAGAGCACCGGAATGATGTAACATAGGGAAGACCGAAAAGTCTTTGGCGACTCTAGATTTGTAAAACAAAAACACAATCATTTTCCTTAATGGCAAAGCTTCCCACGCTTATATAAAGAGTTGTTGCAATGCCCATTCTACACAATTCAATTCAGTTACAAGAAATTGCAGTTTAAACAACCATTCTCTAACTTTTGCCAAAACCAACTTTGAAAATGGTGAGATATCACTTTTCATTTTTTTTTTTTTGATTTGCAAACTTAGAAATTTGATGTTGTTATTATTATTATTATTACAGTTGATAATTTTGTGTTTTTCCCCTAATTTGCATAACTATTTGGAATGAGGCAGGCACTGTCACCTATAATTGAGGTATCCTATAACCTGCTCCTCCTTTTCTCTCTCTGTTTGGAAAACATACTTATGTATTACCAATCTAGCTGTTTTACTAAGTTTGCTGAAATTAATCTTTGGAGCAGACAGAATTCGTTCAAACTTCAGAGAGAGTGAAGTCTGTGGATCTACATCCCACCAAACCATGGTAATGGAAAAGTTTCTTGACCCATGCGCTCATGTATTTTCCCTCCCTCCTCCTTCCGAAATCCATTTCTTTCTTCTTACCCTGTACAGTTTAAACATGCACCGATCACTAGAAGAGATAGCAATATTGCTAGGAACCGAGTGAGAGGATCATTGCAATTTCAGGGTACTAAAGCATTTTGCATGACAACTTTTCATGCAGGATTTTAGCCGCTTTGTATTCTGGAAATGTCTGTATTTGGGACTACCAGTTACAGGTAAGAAGACATTGGGAGAAATAAAAAACAAAAATGATGAAAGAGAACCACAACTTTATTAAGTTTTTTACTAGTACTAACTCAAATTTCAAATGCTACTACAGAAAATAGAGAAGTCCTTCAAGGTCACTGAATCACCAGGTATAGAGACGTGATTTCTGTTGTCTACAAGTATTCACATTTCTTAGCTAGAATAGGCTCTAACAAGCATGTGAATATGTGGTTGCAGCAAGGTCAGCAAAGTTCATAGTGCGAGAAAACTGGATTGTTGTTGGGGCTGATGACGGATTTATTCGTGTATACAACTACGATACAATGGAAATGATCAAAGAAATCGAGGCACATACTGATTTCATTCGGAGCCTGGCTATTCATCCAACCCTTCCGTTTATGCTGTCATCCTCGGATGACAAGCTTATAAAGCTGTGGGACTGGGAGAAGGGTTGGATCTGCAGTAGGATCTTCGAGGGCCATGGACATTATGTGATGCAAGTCGCATTCAATCCCAAAGACCTCAATACTTTTGCTAGTGCATCACTGGACTGCACCATAAAGGTACCTGCTGAGGACTTGCTAATTTATTGCAAACGGTTGTTACATTGTTTCAATTATTTTGAAAGTGTTGTTTGTGGTCTGCCAATGTCCTCCAATTTTCAGATTTGGAATATGGATTCCGCTTCTCCGAATTTTACATTGGATGCACATGTGAAAGGGATCAACTGCATTGAATTCTTCGTGGCTGCTGATAAACCATATTTAATCAGCGGTTCGGATGATTGTACTGCTAAGGTTTGCGACCAAGAACTCTTTTTATAAGTTTGATTTGATTTGTGCATCTGGTGTAAAATTTTTTGAACACACGCCCCTGATTAATCATGTGTAAACAGGTATGGGACTATGAAACAAAAAGTTGTGTCCAAACGCTAGAAGGCCATACACATAATGTTACTGCGATATGCGGCCACCCAGAGCTTCCCAATATAATTACTTGTTCTGAGGACGGAACTGTTGGTGTATGGGACACGACAAGTTACAGGTAACTTTCTTGTGGAACTAACAACTTCTAATTCTAATCCAGCTTATTATGTCTTCCAAAATTGAGCCTTCTGCACTGAAACTCACAATTTTTCTACTCCTACTGCGATAATTGTTGCATAAGGCAGTTTATATGTCTTTTATTATATTCTGGTTTCTGCTACTTCACAGCTTCTAATGTTGTTGATCAATCAAATGACCAACTTACAGGCTTGAGAAAACGTTGGAATATGGTCTTGAAAGGGTCTGGACTGTTGCTTACATGAAAGGTTCTAGCAAGTAAGTTCCTGATATTTGTTTCTCTCTTAGACGGTCCACTTTCTAGGCAGATACTTGGTTTGTCCTTTATAAGATATCACACTTTTGTGATCATGTAATGTTTCTGATTGCAACTCTCGTTTAATTGAGCTTTATAGCCATTTATGTATATGTATATTCTCCTTACTTGCACTGCTGCTATTATAACAGAGTCGTGTTTGGATGCGATAAAGGGATGATTGTGGCCAAAATTAGTGGCTCTCTTGGCTCGGATTCTGCCGTTTTTTGACGCGAGGAAGGGGTACTGGCTTGCATTGTCTATCTTCAGCTTGAAGATACAGAATTAATACATCTACTGGTTTTTATGCCCCTCCAATTGTTAGCATTTACTAGGAATAAAGGCTTCTTTGGGCTTGTAATTAATACGGTATTCTTATTCTCCTCGGTTTGTCGTGTTTTAATTAGCTTGTGCTTGTAGTGTGGTTATATAAATTCCAAAGAAGAAATGGCATATGTTTGTATTCATCTATAATGGAATACCATTGATGGTCCAATGTGCAAATGCATTTGATATACAAAAGGTCTTCTAGTTACATGCTTTAAGATATTTGTTTTCTTTCATTTTTTTCTTGTGAAATTAGTGGAATGATCTTAAAACAATCGTTAAGATCTTACACAATCAACGGAACAAAGAAAAAAAGAAATCAAGTATACTAACAAAAAACTCAACAAATTTATGAGTTTTTATCTTTTGATGACATAGGTAGATGGACACATAAAAAAAGATTCACTAAGAAGAAATCAGATATTATAAGAATAAATCTCTCTTGATTTACTAGTATTTTTTAACCCCACCATATTGAGTACAAGAGT
This sequence comes from Theobroma umbraticum, assembly GCF_002168275.2. Taxonomy (NCBI): domain Eukaryota; kingdom Viridiplantae; phylum Streptophyta; class Magnoliopsida; order Malvales; family Malvaceae; genus Theobroma; species Theobroma umbraticum. Next base: position 566,360 of record NW_018397275.1, read on the forward strand.
CTTATCTTAGTCTAAATAGTATTTAATATCATAGTCTAACTAGAATTCAAAACTATCTTAAGACTATCACAACGAATCTTTACTTTTGACTTGAATGCACCAAGCTCCACCTTATAAACAAACCTCTATCGCCAAAAGGCCTCAAGTACTACAAACACCAATCAAGTCCAAGTAATGCTTAGTCAACATATATGACGTATTTTTAATTATAATGATTTTCTTACTAGAATTTCATCCCTAGAAACATATTTCGAATGAAGTTACACTTGACTTGGATGAGTTAATTTCTCTCATGAAACATTTGATTTTTAATTAAATGTTTGACTCTTTGAATATAACAAAATATATTTGTTCAAAACCAAGATCATTAAGCAAGCCTTGAAGCCTTAAATTCCTTTTCATTGCCTCAATCATAGCCAAATATTGAGCTTCAATTATAGACAAAGCATCCATTGATTGGAGAATTGCTTTCCAATTGATTGCGAACCTTGAAAGTGTGAACACATATATGTTTGAGGTCTTCCATTACATAGGTTATCAACAAAATTTGAATTAGAGAAGCTAATTAAATTACAATCAATGTTTGCACCTTTTTCATACACTTAGCCAACTTTTATATGCCCTTTATCCACTTCACAACTTGTCAATGTCCTTTTTTTGATCTGCCCATGAATGCACTAAACACATTGACATCATGTGAAATATCTAGTCTACTGCACACTATAACTTACATATGGTACCCACTACATTGGTATAAAGAATACACATTTGTCCTTTTCGAATGTACTTTTTAAGGCTATTCTTAATATTTACCCACTACTCTAAGCTGAATGTACTTTACCCACCACTTGCATCCCTAAATGTTTTATTACTTTTTGAATGTACTTTTTCCGTGGCAAAGTACATAACCGAAATGCATGCCTATGCCTAATATTTTCTTTGTAGCACCTAAGTCTTTTATCTTAAACTCACTAGTAAGTTACTCATTTAATACATCAATGTCTAACATGCTTTTAGCTGTAATAAGCATGTCATCTATTATGAAACCCTTGATTTTCAACTTAGGCGTAGACTAGCGTAAAGCCTAAAGTGAGTCTAGGGCAAAATGGTAATTTCTTGGTGAGCTTATTAAATATTTTTCAACCAAATATTTTAAGGTTTATTCTTCAAAAACTTATTTTTATAAATTATCAAGTCTTTTGAAAGTTCACCAAATAAATTCTGTTTTTGATAATTTAATGGAGACTAATTTAAGGATCAGTAGCTAACCACAATTGTTGGTGAATTTCTTAACACAAGTGTATTTGTCCCAACAAGTAATATAGAGGTAAATAGAGTATCGTATCTCATAGGGAATTGCAACAACTTAAGTTAATTACTAAAATTGTGACAAACTAATTTTATCTAAGTAATCAAAATTAAAAGATTAAGTAAAAGCAAAATTAAACTAATAGATTAAACTAATAATTGAAAGGCAAAAATTGCTAAGAAACACTTTATTCAAAACCTAGGATTATGATATCTCTCAACACTTTATCTAAATCCTCTTTCTTTCTTTAAATTTATTTCAATGGATTGAGTTGCTAACCTAAAGTTCTAAGCTATTTATAAGTTTCCGTTGAAGTGCTCATAAACATATCTATCTCAATTAATTTACTATATGTTTATGTAAATTAAACTGAAAATAGATTTATTAAGTTTGTGCTCTAATCTTGGTTACATGCCACACATAAGTATTTTTCTATCCTACTTGTAAATCAAATCACTCAATCAACTAAGTGAATTTGAACACATGCTATTCCATTCATGGCGTAATCTAAACGCCCTTCATCAAGTTATATTTAGATATCCAAATCAATCTAATTGATGATCAAGCAATTAGAAACATTAAATACAAAATTAGAATAAACAACTCATATTCCATAAAAAATAAGTAAAAGAAAAATTAAAAATTCAAATTACCTGTTGAGTTCAATCATAATCCTAGCAAACGTAAATTAGTTCATAATATTAATTGGAAACATCATTCAAAGAAAATTAACTACTAATTCAAGTTAAAGAAAATAATAGAAAAATAAAAGTAGATAGCCAAATTAAGAATTGAAGCTTTTGAATCTCAAATCTCCTTTGAATTCTCTTGCTTTCTTGCTTTGTTTTTGACGTTTTTTCTCCAAAATAGTTGATTGATATCTCATCTTGAAAACCTTGAAAAAAAAGCCCTTTAAATACTACTCAAAAATCCCTAGAATTAAAATCTCATAACTGTAGTAGTTTAAGAAGTTTGTTTAGCACTGCAACCCTCTTTTTCTAATGTTGTGACGCCCAACTTTTTGAGTTTTTATATGAGTGCATTCTTCTCTTGGCACCGTAGCCTTAGATTTCCAACATTATGCACTAAATTCTCGGGGATTTTCCTCTATGATCTCATTCGAACTGCATAAAATAGTAAACATGAAAGTTGTATCTCTATCTCTTAGCTTTCCAATGCCTCAAAAATCACATCATTTAGACTTCTAGAGTGAGAGTGATGCTTCAATAACCAACACAGTGTCGCGGCACCAACTTGCTGTCTTGATGCCTTTACTTCAGTTTCCTTCTCTGTTTTAAAGCTATGTGATCGTGCACCTTGTAAGAACAAACAAACTAAGTTAGTAACATAATAAATTGACTTAATCAACATAAAATTTAACTAAAATTAACTATTTGAAAGAATTAAACTAACTTAAAAGAAACCACTAAAATGTGATAATTTCACATCAAAACTTCAAGGATTTGGCCAATTTTTATGCTCAAAATGTAACAATATAGCTCTATTTCATAAAGTTATCAATAATAACATTGCCCATTGTGTACAATGTTTATTTTGTTCTTTAATGGTGTTGCGACACCCTTAATATCATCCAAGATAGTGGAGACTATACCATTATTAAAATTCATCCAAGATAGTGGAGAAGGTACCGTTATCAACATTTTGTCGAAGATAGTGGGGATTATACCCTTATCAATGCTTTGTCCAAGATAGTGGGAATTGTACCATTATCAATGCTTCATCCAAGATAGTGGAGACTATACCATTATCATTGTTTTATCTTGTACTTCTTAATATAAAGCTCCACAAGTTGTAAGTTTTACTAAGTATGATTTTGAGACTGAATGGTATCCTCATGATTAAGATTTTGAACTTCAAATTGATTTCTATTTGTTTTGTATAATGATTTGGAAGAATCTATGTTTGAACATGTTTATTGACTTGTTTTGCATATGAAATTTAAGTATTTGTAAGGCGAAATGGTTAACCCTCTTGTTTAGAGTCTAAAACTTGAATTTTTACAAGTCTAAAAGCTTTTTGTAGTAAAAGGATCAATCTTTATTGCAATTGGGATTGATCCCTAGAAAATAGAATATTTCCAGAGGCATTTTACCAAAAAGGGATCGATTTTTCCACTCAAGGGATCGATCCTTGAAGCTAATTTTTAGAACAAGTTTCTCGTTTAAATGATTTTCAAAGGCTTTGCTTTGTCACTTCAAACCAAACTTTTAAGGGGTTTTATATGCATTTAAAACCATCCAAATGATGCTTGAAAACATTGATTGCATGTTTTGAATGAAGATTTGGATTTGACTTAAGATTGCATATTTGGTGAAAATGTGCTTTTGTGTAAACACTCATGTGGTAGCTTGTTTCCCTTTTTCCTATCTACTCATTGGTTATAAACTCAGACGTTCGAATTCTTATTATGTTTTCAAATAAGTAGACCACTGGGGTTGTCATATTTGGAGAGATTTCCATTATAATTTTTGGTAAGTGTTCGTTGAAGCATCGGGTAGATTTTACTAAACTTTTGTGTCAATCTATTGTCTATTTTGGCATCTTTCTGTTTTATTGTTAGTTGCATTTTGATATTGTATTTATAAGGAGTTAATGCACTTTATAACTTAGCCATGGATGGGCATACAACTATATATATATATATATATCTATTTTTTAACTATGCATATGTTCCGAATGATTTGAGCACACAGTTATGCATCAGAATATTGTTATGAGATATGGATATGTTTGATAAGGTTTATATACACATATGTATGAATGTGTTGAGATGAGTTTTCACACTATTATGTTATGTTAAGTGTTTCGTTTGTCTCTATCTAAGATTTGTTTGGATCAAATGGGCTCTGCCTACTTGGTCTTTACACCGATCATGGCCTAGAATTGGGTCGGGACACTACATACAAACAAACAAATCATCTAAAAGTTTTTTATGGTAGACGCAACTAGTATATATACTCCTAGTATACCAATATGCCTCCATGGACATATCAAACCTTTCATACCATTGCTTAGGAGACTGTTTCAAACCTTACAATAAACGTTTTAGTAGACACACACAATCTTGCATACCTAGAATAATGAATTCCTCAAGTCGCTACATGTAGATGTGTTCTTTAAGCTCACCATGTAAGAACACTATCTTCACATCAAGTTGTTCCAACTCAAGGTTAAAGTAAATCACTATACAAGCAGCACTTGGATTGAACTATACTTCACAACGAGAGAGAATACGTTATTTTAGTTAATTTCCTTTATTTGTGTATAGCCCTTTGCCACAAGTTTTATCTTAAACCTAACACTTTCAATTCCTAAGATCCTTTCTATTTTCTTGAAAACACATTTCCATCACAAAATCTTTTTACTTTTGAGTAATTGTACAAGCTCCCTTATTTGATTCATGAATAGAGACTCAATCTCTTTGTTTATAGCAACAAGCCACTAAGAAAACTCATGAAATATAATCATCTCATGATAATAGTAAGATTCATTAGTCTCTACTTTTTTAGTCATAGATAAACTATAGGAACCAAAATCACCATCAACACAAGCAACAAAATCATTATACTTCAGAGGTGTTCTCATAATCCTTTGAGATTTGTTTGTAGCAATGTTTCGTTGTTGTATTTGAGGTACTAGTTCTTGTCCTTCTTGTCATCTATTTTTGATTAAACAAGTATCTTGTATTGTCCTCGAAGTTTTAATTTCAAGCTCACCTTACTTGCTAACGTCTTGATTTAATGTAATAGCAATTTTAGACTTTATTCTATGAAGCTATGCAAACGCACCAAAAGTGATATCCTGACTCAGAATGAACTTAAAGGACTTCACATCAGTACACCATAATCGATAACTCTTTACTTTAGATGCATAGTTTAACATTGTGCATTTTTTCTCCCTTAGTTAAAGTTTACCATCACTCACATGAGCATACACACGGTAATCAAATACTCTTAATATAAGGTAACTAGTGGGTTTATCTAGCCAAACTTCCTCAAGATTCTTCAATTCAATTTTAGTTGATGGAGAATATTGATTTACCAAGTAACAAGCTATGTTGACAACTTTTATCCACAACATTTTGGGTAGACTGAAATTAGAGAACATGCCTCTTGCTTTCCCCAGAAATGTTTAATTCTATGAAACCTTCGATTTTTATAGACAGATAGACTAATGTAGGAATAGTGTGATAGGTTTGGCTATGGATGGCATGCTTAAAATACACAGCGGAAAGAAAATTAAAAACTTTATAATTAAACAACAAAAATATGCCTTCACCCATGGATCACCTTGGTGATATTTAACACATAAAAGTACAAAATAAATTATTATTTAGAAAGTTATCTTGCCAAGTAATTTCTTAATCATAATGGCACTTCCTAAAGCAATCCCACAAACATCATAAGGAGCAAAAACCTAGCCAATTAAGTGTTTGGTCTCCAATGGTAGTACACATGATTGCACTTGAACCTTCAACAAAGGAAAGAATTTTTAACTATATTTTGTGTTAGCAAAGAAGACAACAATTGCCTTTTTTTTTTTTCACAATCTTAGCCAAACTTCTCTCGAAAATTTCTTCATAAGAAACTTTCTCTTTCACACAAAGGGAGTGATGGCCAAGAAAGAAAATGTTTTTCTTTTTTTGACAAAAACTACGTTTTTTTCAATTATAAAAAACTTTCATATGGAAAAATGGTTAAAAAGTTAGTTATATAGTTAGGTTAAAATAACTTTAATTTTGTAATTAAGCCCTCAATATTATAACACATTATAATATTGGGCCCATTACTAATTAAACTCTTTTAATTAAGTCTTTTGAAATTAAAATCAAAATTAATTTTCTTTATATTTTTCAATCAAGGCCTTATAATTATAACGATTTATAATTATGTCTAAAACTTAATTAAACTCTTTTAATTAAGTTTATAGAAGTTAATTACCTAGTATATAATTGAAATCTAACTTAAATCATCATTCTCCTAATTTAATTCAAATGCAATCATTGTGTTTGACCTATTAGATTTCTAACATGTTAGCGATAGAATTGATTAATGACTTAATTGATTAATATAAATTTCAATCAATTAATTTATAAGCAATTTCATAGACTAAGATTGGCATCTAGCAATGCATCATGGCCATCCAATTGTTAGGAGAGTCAAAAGGTTATTTGACAACCTTTCAATGTACAATCTGTCAGTGTAATTCATTCCCTTATTATATATCTCGGATATAAGAAAAGCTTGATACAATGTCTACTTTTCTTGACCTCCACATTTGTTCTTACAATTATATCATTAGCTTTATAGAGATTTATGAAATCTTTTCATAATCTCCATGTTACCTTGGCCAAGGACTTCAATAAGCTAATGTTAACCAAGAACTGATAAGTTATGTCTTCTAAAACACTTGAGGTGATGATTCCTATCTTGACCACTTAAGTGCCTTCACAGGCTTCATATTATATCTAAAAGCATCATGTTTTGGCATCCTTGGTTAGGCACCTATAGGAATGAAATCAAAGCATAGAACTCCACACATAAGTCAACCTGATGTCTCAAATTTAGGGAGTATTTACACAATTAACGCATGAGAAGTGCTGTATAGACACTAGAGTGTATTACCAAATGCGTTTCTCATGGCAGGTTATGTTCAGTGAACTTGCTTTCCTAAGCAAGTACCTATATTCTAGTTTCAAGTATCTCTAGATTCCAATCTATGAGATCAATTGCTTACTATCAAAGTAAGGAACATAAAATATACTAGTCTTTAAGCATAATTGATGTCTAGTCTTAATGATACATTGACCACGAACATTTTGAGATTATGCTTTGATGCATAAGGATCTCATAACTGCAACCCATTATAGCTCCCTTACAAGGCATATTAATCTCATAGACTTTATCTAATTAGACTTATAACTCATTATTATTGATGTCTTATTAATAAAGAAAAACCTCTAATCATTCAACATAAATTATACTATTGCATGATTGGAATCAAGTCTTAACCAATTCCAATTAGCTGTAGGGCTCATCCCAACATGGTGATGTGGACCATGGGTAATTTCATTCTTTTCTTGGTGAGTTTTATCAAATATTTTGTATCCAAAATTTTCAAAATTTATGTTTTTGGAAACTCATTTTATATATTAATAAATGTATTTAGAGAGTAAAAGAGAAAATATATTATGAGGACTTTTCCTTAAACGTCAAAATCATAATTTTTCATAAAAGACCTATTTGACTTTTCTTTTGTAGTCAAAGTTTCCTAAAAAGGCTTTAACCCTTTCCTCATTTTCTCCTATCTATTGGCCAATTTATTCATTTTTCTTTCTCAAAAACATTTATTCCTCTCTTTTGAAAAATTGCTTTCTTCTTTCCTCTTCACTCTCTTCTTCCTTTCTTTTTTTCTTTTTTTCTTCTTGATTTACAAGAGAAAACCAACAACTGCCTCAATTTCCCCTTGCTGGCCAAACCTAAGAGAGAGAAAACTTCCCTTTCTTTAATTTTTCCTTAATTTTTACATTTTTTAAAGAACTAATAGTATGTTTTGTTTAAAAAACTAATAGTATGTTTGGTTAAGGGGAATGGAGTGGTCATTTCTCTCCTATTCTTAATCATTCTTTAACACCTTATTTGGTTGGAAGGAATGACCATTCCTTAGAATGGCCATTCAGGAAGAAAAGGGAATAGCAAATACTAAGGCCCCTCTTATTATTAACTATTCCAAAAGGCAAGGAATAGAATAAAATAAATTAGTGGACAAAAATACTCTTTATTAATTTTAAAAATTATCATATTATAAAAAATCCAGTTTATTCATATTTTAAAATTTCTTTCTCTCTCTACCCTATTACCTCATTCCTTCTCTCACTAAATTAAAAAGAATTTAAAATAAAAAGAAAAAAAATTAAAATGAATTTAAAACAAAAAGGTTTAAGTTTTAATTATAAATTACAAAAGGCAAAATAATAGCTTGCTCTGTGCTCACCAAATATTTAAAGTACCTAATATAAGATTTCTATTGTCTAATAATGGCATAATGGTACTTGTAGAATACAAAAACTTTAAGTATGGACATGTAGCATTCTTATTATGCATTAAAGTATAATGGTGTTAATATGTGAATTTGAAATCTTAGTATATGGTATTTTAGCACCTAGAGATTGCATTTCTGGAACTACAGCTTATGGATTTGGCCTTCGTGTAGAAAATAAATGAGAAGTCAATTATGAACAAGCTAATCCAAATTTTGTAATGCTGACTCCGAATAAGGAACACCTAGCAGAGGGCATTGTTTGGAAGATAGGGAAAAAACCTACGCTACAATAAGATGTAAATGCTTGAAATTTTGAGAGCTTGCCAAAGGAATGGAGACCTTAAGGAAGAATTTTGTAGATTTCAACAAGCTAGTGTACCAATGTGATGCTACAAGGCATTATTAATTTAAGTATTTAGTGGTTCATTGTTGCATTGCCTAACAAAATAATTACAAATTATAAAAGTTAATATTTTAAACTTAAAAATTAAATTAAAATTTTAATTATAAATTTTTATATTTTAGAAATAAATAAAAAATAAAATAATAAAGTAATATTTTAATTATTAATTATTAATATTTTAAAATTAAAATAAATAATCATATTAATAATTTACATAATTATTTATTAATTTTTAATAAATTGTTAAAATAAGAAATATTTTAATTTAAAAATTAACTATTAAAATAAACGGTATTTTTGTCATTTATCACTTATTCTTTAGTTATTCCTAAAACTATTCTTGTCTACCAAATATTAAAATAATTCATAATAACAATTCTCATCCTTTTCCATTCCCATAAACTAAACTACATAATAGCTATTTAACTCTTATTCTATTCTTATGGAATGACTATTCCATTCTCACTCTATTCCTTCTTGTGAACCAAACACACCCTAAGAGTTGTAAACTTTAATCTTCAAATTTTTTAAGCTAATGAAGGTAAGATTTTAGTTTTTAAACCTTCAACGTTATGATTTTCATATTTTTTTTCCTCTTAAATTGTTATGGTTTTACTCAATTTCCTATCTTCAAGCTCACCAAGGGAAGGAAAGCATAAATTTGAATTGTTAGTTGAATGGGTCTATGATTTAGAATATATTTCTAGGTTAAATTTAAGCGTAGGATGCAAAATTAGTTAGGTTTTTTTTTATGGGTTCAATAATTATGAAAATTTAAGGTTCAATTGAGTTTAATGTTGTTTGTTGGTCATTTTAGGTACTATTAAGGCTTCAAAACCCAATTTGGATTAACATCTTTATGATTGGATATTTGGTGTAGAAAGGGTTACACTTGTGTGTGAGTTTATATATGTTTTTAAAACTTATTTTAATATATTACGTATGTTTGTTTAAATTCTATTCATCATATGAAAAGTTTGTTTAGTAAGTGATTTTGAGATTTTATGAAATTTCAATGCAATGCTTTAAATATTGCTTTATTGTACTATTATGGTAAATATATGTACTATGTGGTATTCTAAAATGCATGGGAGACAAGCATTTTAATTGTTTTGATGCCTTGTTTGGAATTAAATCAAAAGAGTGGGCTTGACTAAGAAATATTGACTTGAGAATATCATATGCAAAAATATGAGTCATGTATGAAAAGACATGTTTGAAAGTGCTAATATAAACATGTTCATTTTATGCAAAAGTGTGAATGTGTTCACACCAATGTATAATGATTTATGTTTTGAGTGAAGCTACTTAAGTTAAAAACCTATAACTAGCAATATTAAGCAGTAGTCATTGTGCTGAATGTCTATTTTCTTAGATAGTAGGGATTTAGTGCTGGTCATGTGTGGTGGAGTAAGTCGCATGTTTTTCTTTTTTTGCTCAATCATCAAGAATTTCATTAAAGGAAGAGAGAGTACAACTCCATGGTCTTACAAAAAATAATGAGCTATCGGCTATAATGATGAGTAATCTCATGAATAAGGAAGTATCACCTTGCTTTACAAACGATCCCTCCCAATATAGATAAAAAAAAAGCTAAAACATACAACCTAAAAAAAAATCAACAAAGAGAAATTCCTAAGTTCCAGAAACATAGTCGTAACATTAAACACATAAAGTGATGGCCAAAATCACAAAATAGCAACAGAGAAAGCATGACAACAAAGAATCCGAATCCCATAGAGAGAAACACAACCTTACCCCCATGCATAAAACATATCAGTTTTGTCAACACTAAGTTTTATGAGAAAATTAGCTATGGAGTTTGCTTCTTGCAAGACACATGTTTGTTATGTTGTACCGAGTGCCCTTAATATCTTATTATGTGCATCACCCGTGGTTATATGCCCCAGACGACTTTAGTTAGCTATGGTTATCACATTATTCCAGGGTTGGAGTACCCTCAGACCATTGTATGATCTTCTTGAGTAGACTTCACAAGTGAAAATGTTTATGATTGAAGTTGGAAATTTATTTAGTTGCTTGACTTGCATTAATGCGTTGGAAAATTCGTATGGGAAATGTCATCCCTTGCATTGATGAGAAATTTATTTCATTGCTTGATATGCATCATGATTTAGAAAATTTTAATGAATGGTGTCTACTTGCATTGATTTTAAAAACATGAAAGCTTGATGTTTGAAAGGTTTATTACACTTAATTTATGTCAAGAGTTGAGAACATTGAGCAAGTGGTGTTTATTGCATTAAAAGGTATTAAACACTTGAAGTGTTAAAGGTCTAAAAGCATTCTAGAACAAGAGGATTGATCCCCAACCTTAAGGCTTTATCCTTGGGAGTAAAATCCTCCTTAAAACACATTTTGTTGAACAAGTATTGACATTAAAATGATTATTAATATGATGAGATAGTTAGCATATTAAAATGATATGTGATATGTTACATCTGTTCATTCATGAGGCTTACTCAGGTCTAATGGGCCTTGTCTATTAATCCCTTGCACTGATCATTGCCGAGATTTGGGTCGTGACATATTCATCTATTTTGCAATACTATTTTGTTGTGATTTATGGAAAACAAGAATATGTCTTCCCTCATTTTTGCATAATAGATCGAGCTCGCTTTCCAAAATTCCAAACTATTGTTTATTTGAAGTCATTTGATCTTCTGCCTAGTTTACTTTTTGGTCAATGTCTTCCATTGTAGAAAAATGATGAAAACTTCATTCTTAGCTTTAATTTAATATGTCCACACTTTTTTTTGAAAAAATCATTGATGAAGGTCAACATGTATAATAATCCTCCGTTTGATACCACCATAAAAAGACCCCACAAATCTAAATAGATACAATCCATTGTATTTTGGTGAGTTGTTATACTAAATTTCACTTGATGTTGATCATCGTAGACACAAACTCATCGAAATATAGCTTCCCAATCTTTTGACCACATAACAAGCCATGTTTACTCAATTTTCAATTTGTCTTTCCTTTCTCACTCATATGACCCAATTTCATATGTCATAAACATCTGACATTGTCATTAGGATCATTGGGATGAGTCTACAAAAGTAGTTTCAATAATTGTGCTTTTCACTAGACGATAAAGTCCTCTAAACAATTTGTCCATCATGATAGTTAGGATACTTTTAGACATTTTCAAGACACAATTTTGGCCACTAAATTTGTAGCCTTTCTTATCTAAACAACTTAAGGATATCAAGTTTTTTTTCATGTTAAAGACATGTTTTACCTCAAGTGTTCTTATTGTGTCATCAAACATATTGAATTGAATAATATTGATCCCAACAATTGAGAGAGAATGTTCATCTTCTAACAATAAGTTGTAAACCAATCACATCTAAGATAAATGTGGAAGCAACAATTCAAATTCATGATCCATGAGTCAGTTAAGTTACCATTGAGAATCACAAGAACACTATTGGGTTCCTTAAAAGTATCGATGGTAATTATAATAACAAACTTACCTTCTTCAAAAGTATTTAAGTCATTTTCTACCACGTTCGCAACATTCTCAAGCTTCGTAATCTTTTCTTCACCCTTGAATTTGGTGAAGTCTTAATGGTGGTGTCTTTTCGTATCACAATTTTAGCAAATCCTACTTCTTGCTCTATATTTAGATCTAGACGTACATTTTTTCTCTATGCTCTCTTTACTTTCGCTTGTATTCACAATCAGGTTTTCTGCTGGATTTTCACTCTAAGTACCATTAACTTTCTTTTTGAATTCTTTGAAGTTCAAAAGCCACCCTAACATTTGAAGTTCAAAAGCCACCTAACATCCTCAAAAGTGGAGACGTCTTGATCATATGATATAATATCCAAAGTTTTCTTATAATAAAGGAAAAGAACATAAAAGAATTAAGGCTTGATCCTTACAATCAATTTTAACATCAATATTTTTTAAATTAAGAATAAATTAAATATACAATTATTGCTTCACATAAGTCGATTCTTCATGAGCTTGTTCATATAAATGCTTTTGAGTTTAACCTACACTAAAACAATAAATTCTTCCTTAATGACTTCTCTTAACTCTTTATTAGATAAAACTAGTAGAATAACACTATGTGCTTTCTCAATAATGTTATGTTTCTAGCCAACTAACAAATGACAGTTTTTTCCCTTTAATGCCTTTAATAGTCCTTATTGTACAAGTAACACATGCATCTTAACATGCCACATGTTGAAATCATTTTTTCCGTTAAATTTCTTAATCTTGTGTATAATTTGTAAATGAAGTTGTTCTCATAAGATTTAGATTAACTTAAAACCTTGAAGCTCTGATATCAATTTGTTGTAAAAATAGTAAAATAATATCAAGAAAGTTGCCTAAAATTTTAAACAATGAATATAATAAAGAAGAAAGAAATCAAGCACATTTAGAAGAACACAAGAAATTTCTGTAGTTTGGTCTTTTGAAGCCTTACATCCATGGACGCATTGATAGAGAAAGATTCAGTAAAAAAGAAGTCAAGAGATTATAAAATCTGTCTCAAACTCACAAGCCTTATCATAATTACACCTAAATCTTTTCTTGATCTAGGCGCACACTAAACTCTCTCTTAGCTTAATCGTATTCTTTAATCCCATATTTCATTTTCTAAGGCCAAGTACAATACAATAGTATTATCCTAATCTAATCAGGATTTGACATCTTAATCTAATTAGAATTCAAGATTATCTCAAAAAACTATCTTAGTCCAACGAAAATTCAAAACTATTATAATAATTTTTTTAAATGATTGATACCTTTTAACTTGAAATTAATTTATTTGAAAAACAACACATCTTAATTTAAATATAGAGCAAGCAAATTCAAAAAGAGAGCTTCATACTTCATCTTTCTAAGTTTATCACTATTTTGGAGAAAATAGAAAGATTGGCTTCTTAAAGTTTGATTATTAGCTAACCGAAAGTTATAATAGAAATCAAGCTTAGTAGCTTTCAAATTTTAAACATAAGGAAAACATATTATGAGGTGTTATCAATTATGAATGCATTTCATTAGACAAAAATGAATTATGTTATCTCAAAAAGTTTAAATAAGCACTTTTATTGCCAAGGGCAGAGAAGGTTGATACCATATCCATGTCCACATCAATATTCTTGATTTATGAACTCTACTATTTGACTTTTACATTTTACCTACTCAATTGCATATGAATATTTGATATCCTATCATTTACTTTTATAAGGAAATATTTTAATCAAATTACATGAGACGGTTTAATTTTCTTTTTAACTTTAGTATGTTGTTTATGGGAGTTGCTTTTGATATTGGTCAAAACTTACATATATGGATCATATAATATTAACTTGAATGTACAATATCTTCCAATCAAAATATAATCAAAAGGATTCTTATTGGTTTTAGTTCTCCTTAAGCAAATTAAGAAAGAATCATACTTTTTAATTTTAGGAAGCTCACTATTGCTTTCATTTGTCTTTGACTAAGGGTTCAAAGCCTATAAATTTAGATTTATATTTCAATTATCAATTTAGATAAACAAAATAATAAAAAAGGAAAGAATTGAAATCTGAAGAAAAGCAAGTATTGAGAAAACCTACTATAGCAACTTACTGAGCTAAATTTAGATTCAACATTAATGCATACCATTCGACCATCCAAGCCTCCATAATTTGGAAGTAGCAAAGCCAGTAGTGAGTTTCAAGAAAAACTACAATTTAACCAAACAAACTACTCTTGATTACTTGTTTTCTTATTAAAACACTTAATCTCAAATGCAATTTACAAACAAAAAGCAAAGTACAACTTTTCAATTGCATACTGATGAAGGTCTTAATATTATTATGAGAAACCAATCAAAGCACCTAGAAGTTCCAATTTTTAATAGACTTTTGAAAGACCCATTAATAAAAATAAATTAAAAATTTGGTAAAAAGGAAGCTTTGGATCTTTTACCAATGAGGAACTTGATGGGAATGGTGGAAGATGATGATTTGAAGTGGGTGATGGCAACAACGACTACTACGGAGGATGAATCAAAGGATGTGATGCCAAACTTGTTCAAATTTCCATTGAGGTGAAGTGTGTGAGAAGAAAGGGAAAGCATAAGGAGCAGAATAATTATCAAGTGCAACAATAAAATATTAAGCATGGGTTTGAGGTAAAAACATGCCATATGGCCACCCAAAAAGTGACATCACAGTTTTTTAATTTTTAAAATTTAAAAAATTGCACATAAAATCAGTTAACATCACGTCAATACTTTTAACACAGAAAGCTTGGCGGTGGTAGCTATTAGATTGACATTACAAATTTTAAGAGTATACAAATACGATTTATACAAATTATAATAAAGGGACTAAATTTAATATTTTGATAGAATACAAGGATTAAATTCATGATCGTAAATAGACACATTGATTTGCAAAAAAAAAAATTAGGCTAATTGTTAAAGAAATAGGGAACAAATTTCAATCATCTATAGCATAAAATAGTAATTAATTTGCTTGCAACAAAACTAATTGGATGAAATTATTTGCTAGCAAAACAATTAATTTTCTTAGAAAAAAATTATTACTTTATAATTTTCTACATTATTGTTTACTTTTACAACTATTTGAAAAGGTATTCAATATTATAATTTTGGTCCTTAAGGTTCCTGAACTTCTATTCTAATTACTACTTTTTTCATAATTAATTACATCAATAATACCTTTAATATTTTAAAAAATTACAAATTGATACCTATTATTAAAATTGAATCCTAATTGAGATTGTAGCAATCCCCTACTTAGAACTCAATTGGCTACCATATGGCTCAATTGAGACTAAATAGTTGCCATGGGTTAATTTTTTACTTGAAATTGGTTTAGTCAAATTATATAATTAGTGTTTGTACTCTATCAAAGTGGTGGATTTAGTCCATATACAATATTAATCTAATGTGTTAAAATTTTCTATTATCTATACTGATATGGAGTTTGGTTGGTTGATATGACATTTTCCTACTGATGTGACATTTAATTTGATGACATGGCAATGATGATGTGGTATTTCACAAATGATGCAATATTAATGGGATATGATGTGACCAAACAATGACATGGATTTTATAATTGTAGAGGAGGAATTGTCCAACCTAAACTATAGTTTTAAACAAGATTGGATAAGAAGCAAATTAAAAGTATGATTTAGGAAAATAATGTTGTGAGATAGAGAATAATTGAATTTTTGTGTTCCATAATTTAAAGTAGTGAAAAGAGTGTTGTGAAATAGATTAAAAATGCCACACCATTATTAACACATCATCATGTTCAATTTAACCACAGTAAGTAAGAAAATACCATGTCATCATAAATAATAGAACAAAAATTTTAACATTGTTAACAATTGGATTGACATTGTAATTTTAGAAAGTATAGGGCCTTAATTTTTATAAATTATTATATAAAAGCTAAATCCATCACTTTACCATGGTACCAGGACTAATTACATAAGTTAACCAATTGATTTCTTTTACTAAAATTGAAAGGAAGAGAGAAAAGGTAGGAACGAAGAAAGAAACAAAAAGAAAAATGAATATTTTATAGCAAGGGTGTCATATATTTATAAAAAGACCAAAATTACGAAATTACGCTAGACAAAAAAATGGCAAAAAAAGAGAAATGAAGAAGTGGCTAGATCCACCAACCCAACCCTGATCCACCTGAACCCAATGGTAATCGAAATAATTTTTATCCCATTCTTTTGTTTTTATTTTTTTAAAAAAAAGTACATAAATTTATTGCTAATTGCCCAAGATAATCACTTGGACTTATTGTTACATAAAAATAAAGGAAAACAGTAACAAAAAGAAACCCTCAAGTATAAAAACTTACATGTAGGGATATTCGAGCTTCAAACTAAACCATAAACATTTTCAAGACATTATATATGCAAATATCCTTAATATATTTGTCTAAATGGTTGTTTATCTACAAGGAAGCTTTGTTCAAAAGCATTTAATAGAAAAACATCCTATCCGAATCCATTATAGCTCACCAACTAATGATATTCGAAACCATTTAAAATTTAAATTAGAGCCGCGTTCACATCCCACATTCAGTATCCACTCAATCAAATTTTCTTGGCATATTCCTAGTTAATAAGCAAGTTTTATTCGATAATTAATGAATAAGTGTTTGAGATAAAGGCTTGAGTTTCAACATGAAAATAATTTTTTTGTAATTCAAACTCTTAATTACAAAAGACTTCTAAAGCTATCCAAAATTCCATACAATCAAAAGTTCATAATTTCACACCAATATTATCACAACGAATAGTTATCCAACGATAAATGGACCTCCACCTAACAGCACAAACAATCTAATAAAAACTTTGGAATAAATCTGAACTCCTTAATTCACCTTCTTTCGCTAGTTCATTTGTTGCACCATTTGCCTCACGCAATACATGCGCGCTCTTCCAATGAGGGATTTTGCTTTGTAAGTGTCCCAAATTTATACCCAATCACCTATATCTTTATAACGCCTCCCCATGGTTTTTGGACCATAAAATAGCATTAATTGAATCACTTTCAATTCAAATATTAAAGGAACGAATTTAGCATTATTGAATCAAAAATAATAAAAGCCTCATTAATTGCCAATAATTCAGCCCCATTAGAGTCTCCTACCCCAACTGCCTTAGAGAATTTAGCTTTAACTATACCTAAACAATCTTGAAGAACACCTCCAATT
Organism: Theobroma umbraticum; assembly: GCF_002168275.2. Taxonomy (NCBI): domain Eukaryota; kingdom Viridiplantae; phylum Streptophyta; class Magnoliopsida; order Malvales; family Malvaceae; genus Theobroma; species Theobroma umbraticum. Next base: position 583,878 of record NW_018397275.1, read on the forward strand.
CCTACTTAACTTGAAATGTTAGAAAAAGCTCTATCCGCATTAAATTTCCACCAACCCACTGGTGGAGCACACTACATAACATTTTGTGTTCTAACTTTACGATGCATATCACTTGAAACAACTTCAGGACAACGGATTAATTCCTCAATAGATAATTTCAAATGCTGTCATTTAGCTTTCGACCACAAGGCCACATGCAATTTAATAATGTCAAACAATTATGTAACATCCTTTTTACTTTCTATTAAAAATCATATCATTCTAGAATTGTCACATAAGCCAAATAATGGCATAAAAAGATAATAGCCAGATATTTCCTCTATCTCCTCTGGATATCAATGATTGCCATGCAAGGAAAGAAATTTGTGGATCATCATGAGCTACCCTTTATACCTCCCATTGTCAACGTCAAAGACACCAAATCCTCCAAGAAGCATTGTATGAGAAAAAAAAGTGACTCATGGTTTCTTGGGAGTTATTGCAGGATGCACATATAGATTTATCTTTATCTAGCAAACCCATTGCCACCAATTCCATCTTAATTGCTACTATTTTCCACATAAGTTGCCAAATGAACATCTCAATCTCATACGGTGCATAACCTAGCCATATCTTCTTTCAAACTACACTTTGATCATCTTGTGTAGATAAGACAACTTTGCAAAATGATTTTGAAGAATATTTGCGACTAGAAGTTGGTTTCCAAACCACCCACTCCTCTAGATTCCTACTAAATGAAAAAGCTTTAACAATGCCCACAAATTCGTCCACTAAAATGTTTCCCACCCAAATAAATTATGACATAACTCTATTTGCCATTACCATATGAAATCATTCTAATTTCCATAGTCATAAAGAACACCATTTTTATTCACAATAAAAGCGTAAATTCTTGGAAACTCATTATAAAGCGAAATATCATTTATTCATCTATCTTGTCAAAACAAAATAGATTTTTCATCTTCAAGATTAAGACCAATATTAGAAGAGACTTGCAAAAAGAATTTGTTAGGAGACAAAACAGGAGAAATAATGTTTTTCAAAGATTAAAGTATTTATGGGATAGAGTAGTGTTGGGTAGGACGGCACGTCGATTGTAATCGTTTTTCACTATCATAATTTTTCTCTATAGGCTATCTTTCTTGTTTCCAAATTTCCATTAAAGCTCTATGCATGGATTAAATTTTTGATATTACATAAAAGGGTGGGGCTATTGACACTCTTAATTGTCTATTAACACTCCTCACTAGCAACTTATAATTGTAATTTTCTAAATTATCCTCGCTTAACTACATTTTTATTCAATCAAATTTTAATTAATTATATTAGTATTTATCTGTTCACACTCCTAATTAATCTCAATTACTCTCACTTTTGTTTATGCACCTTTAACTCTCCATAGCTACATATATTCCTTGTGACATTTCATTGCTTTTTTTTTTCTCCAGTAGTGTTCAATTCATTAACTTTAATTGACACTAACAACGGAGCGGCAACAAATTGATGATGAAAACATGAACTTCAATGAAATCTCTTACCTCAATGGTGAAAATAGCTTGGAATTGGAGTTAAATTCTTATCTTGGCAAGCTTTGTTTTGCTATGTTCTTCTTTTCTTTGTTTAAATAATTTTTTTTATTTTAGAAATTCTACTTAACATAAACTTTTTTTCCAATTTATTTGTCTAGATAGTTGTTTCATATATGCTTTATTTGAGATGTACAAAGTTTAAGTTAGATAGAAAATAGATGGAAGAAAGAGGAAATAAAGAAAATTATCGTCAATGTTTAAATAAAGAAAATTGCCCTAGATTATCGTGAGCAAGTTTAGATGCTAGGCCTGTAACAATTTCAAGGTTTGATGCAAGAAGAAGTCGTTTAAATCTCAATACACTCCATAATTAAAGTGAGTAGCAAACTCATCTCCTAATGACTTAATAAAGTAAATATGTATGCTTAGTTGTTTTAAATGTAAGTTTAATCATAAAGTTGTTTAGTGGCAAAACTAATGATTGCATTTGGGTAACTATAGTTGGTATCTTCATGTGTTTCTTTCATACAGGATACTATCTTATGGTAAGTAGATTGTTAGATAACATTTGAAGACAGTTAATTTGTTGTGGTAGATATGTGATGGAATTCGAGTATGGATTAGTTTGTTGCAACTTTGTCTTCCATAAAACATTGAAAATTCATAAACAAAGCTCAAAAGGAGATTTTATAAACTAGGAATATCTAGTATGCTTTAAGTTTTGGAAACATTTAAGGACATTTTTACTTGTCAATAGTTTTGGTTAAAATATATACGTAAAGATTGTCAAATGATAAATGTGTATGTTATTTGCATTTTTTTTTAAAGTTGTTTCTACGAGTTTGCTATACAAATTTGCTTCATATGACTTATCAGTTTTTTATAAAGGAATCTCCTCCTTTTTATTAAGTTGCAATTATAATAAAAAAAATTGTAAAGATTTCAATAAATAAATAAAAATATAAATAATTAATATTGTGGAGTGTGAATAGAAAAATATTAACATATTTAATTAAAAGTTTAACTTTAATAAAAAAAGTTATTTAAATGAGAGTAATTGTTTAACTTTAATAAAAAGAAGTTATTTAAATGAGACTTATTTAGGAAATTACAATGTTAAGTTGTTAGTGGGGAGTATGAATAGACAATAGAGAGTCCCAATAACCTTTTTCTACTTAAAAAGGTAAAAAATAATAAATGATAAATAATAAAATTTTTAATTGAAAAAATTGAATATATAAACGATAATTATTTAAAAAAATTCTTGAAATGAAAATTTAAAAAAATTATGAGTGATAATTTTTGAAAAAAAATTTTGAGTGAAAAATAATCATGATACATTAGTGAAAGTATTAAGAGTGGTCCCAAACTTACTTTTACAAGGTGAATTAATTTAAACCAAAATAAAGAATAAGGTGTAGGTTTTAAGTTTTGTAATATAGTTTTGCATGAGAGTGTATTGATTTAGACTATGTTTGGCCTAACTTTTTTTAAAAAAATTTAAAAGCTATTATGAAACTCTTATAAAAATTAATAGGTTTTAAAATTAAGTTAAAGTTGTTTGGTAAATTGTTTGGTAAAATAAATTATATAAGTTCTAATTTTAGTTAAAATTACTATAAAAGGTATTTATGCTATTTTCAATCACCTAATAAATCAAAACAGAACAAGTCTACTTCAAGTTTATATACGATTTTAAATGTTAAAATTAAAGAAATCCATAAAGTAATGGAATAATACTCAAACTTGTATAGTAGTAATAGTTTTAGATTTTTTGGTGAAGAAAAGAGAAAATTTTTAAATAATGTCTAAATGCAACTTTGAATTTCGGGTATTCTTTTCTCTTAATCTTTGTACACACAAAAAAATCCTAAATTTTGCAATTTTATTATTAGGTCTTCTATTTTTTATTTAGTAGTTTTTGTAAAGAGAGGTAGAGAAAAGGGAGATCGCGATTTTGTATCGGGGATGGGTGATTTCCAAAGAAAGAGAGAAGAGAGGTAGATTGATTAAGAAAGAGCGGTATTTCTTGAAAAGCTGATATACTTTTAAAAGAAGAGAATAGAAAGCCCTTCTTTGAAGCTTTTCTTTAAGCTCTTTGTTTCTTAAAAAAAGTTACTTTTTTTTAAGATCTTCTTAAAAATCCTATTTGACCTGACTTTTATTTTTAAGAGATAGATAAATTGAAAAAAAATCAAGTCAAATAGATACTAAGAGTGAAAGGAAAAAAAAAACAAAAGGAGAAGAAAGTACAATGGGCCATTGGTGTGCTTTGGCCTAAACAAAGTTTCCTAACTCAACTCACCGAATCAAAGCAAATCCAATCTAAAAAGATGTTTTTATTGGTGAGGTAGAAATTTCAAAATTTTTTTATTTCTTCCTATTATTATTAATATTTGTAAATAAAATTAAAATATTTTAGTTTCTTAAACAAATAAAATATTAATAAGCAATAAAACATAATAATTGTTTGAATAATTAAACAAAATAATAAATTTTCTTAAATATATTATGATTTCAAATGATTAAAAATTTTCGTGAGAATGTAGTTATGTTACCAATCAATTACTTTTTTATTAAGAAAAATCAAATATAATCTTCCAATGAAATGGATACATATACTTACTAATCTCAATTATTTATATATATTTTAAAATAGAAAATTTTGTAACTCTAACTATATTCGTATTGGCAGAAATTTTTTAGTTATGATGCTTGAAATTATGTTTGTTTAACAAAATGTATATTTGATTACCACTCTTAATGAATAGTATTTTGATAATAAAAGATGCCTTTTACTCAATAAGATGATGCTTTGTTTGGGGATGTTTGGTTTTGGGGGAGTGAAAGACATTCTCAGCAATTGTTTTGTTTTGTTTTTTTTTTAAATTTAGTTTTACTATCAGATACAAAAATATGGGATTCAACTTCACTATCAAACACTAAAATATGAGATTCAGCTTCACTAAACAAATTTCAACCACTTAAATCAATCAACCTCAACAAATAACAAGAGTTCTTCAACACTAATCTCGGTAAAGTAGAACAACAACTTCCAAGGCCAAGTTTTGGGTGAAGCCACCCAAGCAAGTGCTTTAGGCCCCTAATTTGGGGAGGTCTTATAATTTTCTAATATAATTAATTATATTAAAAATATATAAAAATAATTAATAATTAATAAAATTACCTATTTTCTCATTTCCTTAATTATGTGCTTTATAAAATCTCAATTTTCTATCACTTTCTAATTTCTAGAATGCTATATTATTTTCAATCAACTAATGGTCATATGTGTTTAATCATCTCCAACAACTATTTTTTCCTCACTTATTTCTCATATTTCCAATCAACATATTTAATGATTTTTAGCAACTTTTTTTCCTATATATAAAACTAATTTTTTCTTTTTCAATGTATAATATCTACTTTTGAATTTTTCTTTTCTCATTTGCTCTTTCATCCTTCATCCTTTAACTCTAATTTTCCTCTAAAAATAACACAAAAAATCTGTTATATTATTATCTTCATAAAGCTGTAAGTCTCATTTGTGGTTTGCAATAAGCATTCAACAATTAGGTACTATTGTTCTAATATTTATAAACTTTTTTACTTTAATTTAGAATTTATGTTATATTGTTATATTGCCTTTATTTTATGTGGTAGTTGATTTCTTTGAATTAAAAATTTTAATTGTTGATTTTGTATTAGCCATTTAAAATATATAAAAATTTTGCATTTCAAAAAGCTAGAAGAATAAAATTTTAATAATTTTTTTTTAATTTCAATAAAAGAAGGCCTCATTGAATATTTCGCTTTAGACATTTGAACTTATTGAGTCGCCTCTGGCTACTTCTATAAAAATCAATATTCAAAGAAAAAAAAAGAAGACAAAAAGTTTTAAATACCACCTTAACTACTTTATCAATGATGAGAAGTGAGCTTTTGTTGAAGGAAAAAGGAAGCTAGGCTAGTTAGTGACTTAGTGAAAGGAGGAACAAGAGAAAAAAAGATGAAATGAACTTGAGTGCTATTCAATTCGATGATGGGTGCAAGGAGGAAAGAAAGAGAAAAAAGAAAAAAAAAGAAAAAGAAAAAGGAAAAAAAGGAAAGTGGAGTCTATACAAAAAAAAATAACTTTATTTTTTGAATAAAATAAAAAATTATTAAAGGTACAATTGATAAATTATATATAGTTTTAAATAAATAGTATATAAATTAATTAAAAATGATAAATGGTTATATAAATGTGTGATTAGTATGTTGGGATTTGACTTCATACTTAAACATAAAATTAATCATGAAATTAAAAATATAACGCAATGAAAAATAAACTATTATTTAATCTGAGAAACAACAGAATCTCACAGAATTAATGTTTGTGTTTTTTTATGTAATTTTTAAATTAATTATGAATATTCAAAAGTTTAAGAGTTACATAATTTGCTCTAGATATCATAATTAAGAGCTACTTAAATCTGAAAACGATTCTGATGAAGTAAGTAACCTGAAAAGAGAATAAAACAGTCTAAAATCCTACAATTGAAATCTTTGCTTCGTCACCTTTAGGATTTGTCAAATCTTCAGCC
>NW_018397275.1:590002-591784 GCF_002168275.2 Theobroma umbraticum
TTGGCCTCTAATAGTAATCCACACAATGATAGAACAAGACCTTCTCAAAGTTAGGATTTTAGTTATACTAGTAAGTTTTATTTCTAAAACAAAAAGATAAAAAAAAATTTTCAAATCTTTTTTTTTGTTAGATAAAAAAAATTATTTTTTTATTCTTGTTTTTATGAAACAGCTAAGAAGTGACTGAAGACTTAGAGTTTTAATTGGCTAACATAACATATTTATATGAACAAACTAAGTTGTAATCCTATATATAATAGTTATATTTTAATTCAATTAAGCCCTTGTGAACTTAAGTAATCTCTCCCTCTTTATTTTAGTTTATTTCAATTAAGTCCAACTTAATTGATTATCTTCATTTAATTTTAATCATATCACTTAATGTGTGTGACCTATTAGCCTTCTAACATGTTGGTAATAAATATAAATCTTGATCAAATATCAATATAATAATTGATTTATATTTATAGATCATAAGTGACATTTAACAATACATCATGACCATCTAAATGTTAGAAAGTTAATTAAAAAATTTGACAAAGCTTTTCAATGATAAACCTCTTAGTGAAATGCAATCTTTTCATCAAATGTCTCATATTTGTCATAAAGTATGACTAAGTGTTTACTTGTGACATTCCATATTAGTTTTCATACTTCATGACTAACTTTATGAATTTAAAGAGCTAACTTTTTTCAAATTCATTATGCTTTGGTTAAAGATTTTATACAAGTTAATCAAGAATTGAGAACAGTGAGATATATTCCCTCATATCACTTGAGGTGATAAATCCTTTCTTGACCACTCATTCACTTTCGTATACTTCATGGCATACCCAAAAACATCATGTTTAGGCATTTGATAGCCTCCAGACCTGTAAGGGTAAAATTAAAGTATGTCATTCCCCATACAAGATGACCTAGAGTCTCAAGTTCGATGACTAGATACACGACTATCACATGAGAATATATTCCAAAAACATTTGAGTGAATTATCAAATGGAGTTTTCATAGTAGATTATGTTCAATAAACTTGTTCTTTAACAACAAGCACTTACATGTTATCCTCAAGTATTCCATATACTTCAATCTATGAGATCGATTGCTTACTTTTTAAGTAAAAAGGCTTAACATGTACCAGTCTTTAAGTATTATCAATATCTTGTCTTGATAATACAATGACTAGGAACAATTTTAGGGACATGACTTTGATGCATAGTGATTTCAAAATTATAACAACTTTATAATTTTCTTATAAGGCCTTTATGTTTTATGGGTTTCATCTAATTAGTACTTAATAATTTCTTATTATTGCATTAACATAAAGAAAAACCTCTATCACATATACTTATGTGATTAAGTATATATTAAATGACAATATATATTCCTTGATCAATCCAATTGGCTCAAGGGTATATACTAATGTAATATTAATTGATTAATTATTTTAAATTAATTAAATTAATTAATTAATTTATCAAATAATTAATATTAATGAATTAATTCTTTGTAAAATTTAACTAATTTACTAACAATAAATATTTAGAAATTTTACATTTTAATATTTAAATAATTAGAATTTAAATATTATGTTATTTTTGTCATGTTATTAATCATTATTTTAAGTGATAAAGTGAAAAGTTAAAAATTTACATTAAAAAGAATGTAGGTTTGTTCAACTTTATATTTTCATACATAAAGATAATTTTGTAATTTTGTAAACTTTAGTCATTTCACATATTTTAATACTATTTTTGTCATATTATTATTTATTATTTTAAGAAA
>NW_018397275.1:591794-636154 GCF_002168275.2 Theobroma umbraticum
AGTTAAAAATTTATATTAAAAAGAATATAAATTTGTTCAATTTTATATTTTTATATATAAAGATAATTTTATAAATTTATATTACATTGCTAATAAAAGTACTTTCAAATCAAACATTACAATGTAAGCTTCTCAGTAATCACATTATCTGTAACCATTACTTTCCTTTATTATAAAAAAACATTACAAAATTATCTTTCTAACAATAACATTCCTAATAATCACATTTTCAATAATTCCATTTCTTATAAGATACTAAAAGCTACCTTTATGCTAACTAGAAAAAAAAGAAGAAAGACTAACTTCCAACTAGGCGTGTTACCATGCCACCTCGTAATGAACAGTGCTGGTTATATTCTTTTTTATTTTTATCTATTTTTTTAATTTTATTTCCTTGTTCCTTTTAATTTCTTTATTTTTCATTTTTTCTTGCAATTTCCCTCAAGTCTCACGAACCAACAGATCCAAATTGAAGTTTAATTAACAATTGTTACAAAAAGATTTCAAGCCCAACAAAAAGGTTCAAAAGTAAAAATCGAAAGAGAAGTAATTTTCCCCCAAAACGAAGAATACCAATCCGACCCAAACCCGATCCATTAATGGCCCAACAGGCTAGCGGGCCAATTGTCACTCTCACTCCTAGTGCCACGTTGTTCACACATCACAACAGATTTCTAATCCTCAAAATCTCCACTGTCCATTTAAACACATCAGAACAATCGAGCACCGTCGAATTACTTTGTTCTGTGAGAAACAATATACAATAGCGTCACCAAGCCATGGAGTGGCACTTCCGTAAATCTATCCTTAACTCCAAAGCATCTTCTCTCTCTTTCTTATTTCATATTTTTACATTAACGCACACACAGAAGAGCTCTCTCTCTATTGCATTACACCAATCAAAAACCCCTCCCTCCCTCTCGCTCTTTCTGGATCTCTTTTTCTTCCTCAAAACCACGATCTCGATCTAGAGCTTCCTCTTCTTTAATTTTAATCTGCAAAAATGGTGAGTTTAATTTCTTGATCTGTTTGATTTGGCATTAGATCTGGTTCAAATTCCTTCGATTTGCACCCATTTCTCAATTTTTTGTATTATATATGGAATCGGAAATGGGAATAGTTTTGAATTATGTTTGATTCGAGTTTTACTGGCTTTGGAACGTCGCCGTTTTCTTATCATTTCAGTACTTTGTAGCAGAGCCGGAGAGTTAGGGATTTGAATACAGTTGAGATCTGGCGCGTGATATCTTTTTTTAAATCTTTGAATGCGAATTGGGCGACCTTGAATTGCCATTTCTTGCCCTCTTCGTGTATGAGTTTGATGTAAGATCTGTTGTTTGATGTGGACTAATTTGTGTGTTTTTTGTTTTTGTGTCTAACAGCCACTCAGACTCGAAATTAAGGTACGTATTGTTCATTTCATTAGTATTCAGTTTTATGTGCGGATTAGATCTTGTTATTTTGGCATGAATGTTTTGCTAATTGTGTGAGTAATGTTCTCAATTGTTATGTTTGGATCAGAGGAAACTTGCTCAAAGATCAGAGAGAGTAAAATCCGTAGATCTCCATCCAACAGAACCATGGTAATAATTTAGTTTCCTTTATTTGAATAAAGATCAGAGGAACCTTTATTCAGTTTCCTTTTTATTTGAATTTTACCTTTAAAATCTTGAAGACTGAATTTGATCTATAATGATTTTTTTTCAGGATTCTAGCAAGTTTGTATTCTGGAACTGTGTGTATCTGGAACTACCAATCACAGGTATGGGAGTTTTATTGATTGTGATAATTGCTGTCAAAATTAGACTTTTGTTGTGTTTTATGTAGTGAAATGTGACCATCTAGAAAAGTGGGGTGAATAAGTGGGTATATTTGATGGTTTCAATTACTGCTTAAAATTTAGTCTAGTTAATTACCTGGGCTTTTTTCTTTTAATTGGGGGAAGGGGGATTTGAACTCTACTCTTTAGGCAGTGGATCATGCATCAACCAATGAGCCAAATGTTCGGGTGCAAATTGATTATCTGGGTAGCTTCATTTAAACACTTTTTTTCCTATATATATATATATTAAGTTGTGAAAAAATGAAGCAATTTTGACAAGTTCATTATAGAGCTTGTTTCCTATGTCGCCCTTATAGGCATTTTTTCCACCATCTGTTATAGTTTGCTGTCTCAGGTCTTGTAAGATGCTATGAGAGAAACTATGGTTGGCATATTAGATGATTGTTTTCCCTTATAAATTTTACATGCAACTCAATTTAGTTTATGTAAGACTTAATCCAGAATAGTTGATCATTCTGCTTGATTTTTTTGATGATCTAGAGGCGCTTAATTCTTAGTTATCACTCCAATAAATTTGACAGGAAAACTTACTTCTACCTCTCTTTCTACTTGTATTGAAATTTTCTGTTATATTAGAGCAACCTTAGACCAATGCTGTTTATGTGACATAAAACAAATTGTGCTACTTGAATTGAATCTTTGTTTTTATTAGGAATAGTTTCATTTCTTTATCATCTTCTTTTATGATCACACATTGTCTTCATTTTAGTCTGACTCGCCTTTTGGATAACTTGCCATCTGCTGTTCACTGAGCATTATAAATTGTAGTCCCTTGGTATTAGTTTACAATCATAGAGCATCTTCAGGCCCCTCTCCATTAGTCCTATGGGTAAAGTACCCTTTGACTCCTCCTTGAGAGTAGTTGAACTTTGAGCCTCATTTATGAAATAGATCACTTTTACAAAGTTTGTAACGATCAATTTTCGACTCCATTTTAAATATTTCTATTACTAAATTTAATTGAATTGCACTTCATATACTGCCCAAAAGCATTGTCTGTATAGCTTTTTTCTATAGTTCTAACTTTATGATTAAATTCTCATTCTTTGTCTCGTCTATGAGTGCTATTGTATGCATAGATACTAGCATCACTTCTGCTTAAATCTCAGGAACATAGGAACATGAATTGTTTTAACTCTTGTGGATATGGCCGTCCCTTTATCTGTGAAACTGTTCTTTTGTCTGTCTCTTTCATGGACACTACGTTATACATTTTCCCTTTGACATAATTGTAATCATAAGGCTATAGAAATTTATCAGTAATTTCATGGAATTTAGTTGGTAGAAGATATTCAGTTCTTAACATGATGTACTTTAAGTAGTATTAGGCTTATTTTGAACTTTTGTAGTCATGGTATGTTGAATTTGAATTGTTCAGATTTTTCACCTATTGTTTAGTGCTAACTTTGAGCAATCTTTGGTGCACCAGACCATGGCTAAATCATTTGAGGTTACTGAGTTGCCAGGTATGTACTATCTGTTTTCATAATGTCTGATGAGACTATTTACCCTTGCTGTTTTTATTGTGATGAAGTCACTACCATTTTCTGAAGTCCACATCTTGCTCCTGCAGTTAGGTCAGCCAAGTTTGTTGCACGCAAACAATGGGTTGTTGCTGGAGCTGATGACATGTTTATTCGTGTATACAATTACAACACCATGGATAAGGTCAAAGTATTTGAGGCACATACTGATTACATTAGATGTGTGGCTGTCCATCCTACTCTTCCCTATGTGTTGTCATCATCTGATGATATGCTCATAAAACTTTGGGACTGGGAGAAGGGTTGGGTGTGTACTCAGATTTTTGAAGGACATTCCCATTATGTTATGCAAGTGACCTTTAATCCCAAAGACACTAACACTTTTGCCAGTGCATCCCTTGACCGTACCATAAAGGTATAGAGGCTCATTATTTTTGTAACTTTTTCTTTATAGGTTTTACTTCATTTGGTGTAATCATGCTAATTTTGCATTGGCTCTGTTTGAAATTTTCTAGATTTGGAACCTTGGCTCCCCCGACCCAAATTTTACTTTGGATGCCCATCAGAAAGGAGTAAATTGCGTTGATTACTTTACAGGTGGGGATAAGCCCTATCTAATCACTGGTTCTGATGATCACACTGCCAAGGTATGCAGCTGGTTTTCCTTTTTGTGCTCTGATATCTTTTGATCTTAAATAAATATTGAGGAACTATTCACAGATAAATTCCTTGGGTGTAGGTATGGGACTACCAAACCAAGAGTTGTGTTCAGACATTGGAAGGCCACACGCACAATGTTTCTGCAGTGTGCTTCCATCCGGAACTTCCAATTATAATTACTGGTTCTGAGGATGGGACAGTTCGTATCTGGCATGCTACCACTTATAGGTAATTCTTTAGATGGAAAATATCTGATTTGGCATGCTTACTCCTTTCAATTTCCAGTAGCCATATGTATTGTGGTGAGGCTGATGTCATTTGATTCTGCTTCTGTATAACAATTCAAGTTTCAACTTCATTCCTCGACTTCTCTCAGTCCTGCATTGGTAAAATGTGAAAATGCTTTCTCATTGTTAAAAATGTGGGCTTGTGCTTCATTGAGATAAATGGATAATATATCTTCCTTACTAGTATGAAACTTTAGTGTTTTGTTAACATATTTTAATCTTAATTGTTAATAGTGTTTGATGTATGCGATTCATTGAACTCTTCAACTTTTTGACTTCTTAACCAATTGGCTTATTTTCAGGCTTGAAAATACATTGAATTATGGTCTTGAGAGAGTTTGGGCAATCGGATATATGAAAGGTTCCCGGAGGTAATTTCTTTTGTTTAAATCATGAAACAGTTTTACTTTTTATTTTCAGTTTAATTTTTTTCTAGTTTGTTTACTACAATACTTGAATCAATTTTTTGGTCATTAAATGCTAGAACATATATGGCAATGACTTTCATTTTGTTTAGAGTATGTCTATTTGCTCTAAGAGTGTTGAGAAATCAATTTAAACTGTCATTCTTTTAGGTTGCTTGACCTGACTTGAGTTGTACGTTTTTTGTTTTTGCATCCAAATTGATGATATCAGGTTCTTGAATTGAGTCCTTGATTAGTTTTTATGACTCTTCTTACTTTGTCTTCAGCTATGGCTAAAACTACTATACTGATTTCCGTCTTACAGGATTGTGATTGGGTATGATGAAGGAACTATTATGGTGAAAATTGGTCGTGAAGTACCTGTAGCAAGTATGGACAACAGCGGGAAAATCATATGGGCTAAGCACAATGAAATTCAAACTGTGAATATTAAGAGTGTAGGAGCAGATTTTGAGGTAGTGTATTTCTCAGAAAAAATCTTTCTCTTTCTGCAGTCACGGTGTGAATCAATATTGGATTTTTCAGCTTAAGCTGACCATATAAGCTTTTCTACCTTTGGCTGCTAGGTTACTGATGGAGAAAGATTGCCCTTGGCAGTTAAGGAATTGGGGACCTGTGATCTATACCCTCAAGTGAGTTAATGCTTTCTAGCCTCATTCAAATTAATTTATGCATAAGATGAAGGCCACTCTTAAAACATGTTGATTAATTTTTTTGTAAGTTGTTTGTATGTTTGGGTTTGTGAACAACTGATTACCCTTTTCTCTATCTTGTTCTTCTCAGAGCTTAAAGCATAATCCAAATGGGAGGTTTGTTGTTGTCTGTGGAGATGGTGAGTACATCATATATACAGCTTTGGCATGGAGAAATAGGTCATTTGGTTCAGCATTGGAATTCGCTTGGTCATCTGATGGAGAGTATGCTGTTAGAGAAAGCACATCAAAAATTAAGATTTTCAGCAAAAACTTCCAGGTTTGTACTTGTTTGGTCATTTCGAAGGTCTCCTTTTTTAAAAGGTATATTTCTTCATATAAAAAATTGTGTCCACAGAAACTTTGTTTTCACTTGTTGAAATATGTTATAAGCAACTGATTTATTGCAGCTGGAGAGCTGGATTTTATACGATGAATGGAAGGACATTTTAAAATTTTTAAGAGAACTTTTTTGTGGAAGATTTTAAGTAAACTTTTATGTTAAAATAAATTGACTGGCTATTCTATAAACCTATATCATTATGGCTAATAACTTCTGTATTATGGTTGTTGCCTCCGTTATGAGCGTTAAGAATTTGTATTTAATGCTATATTCAAGTTTCATTTTGACAATATAGTGGAATTGATGGAGATTTAACATTTCCAGGAAAAGAGGAGTGTCCGGCCCACCTTCTCTGCTGAGCGTATTTATGGGGGCACTTTGCTGGCAATGTGCTCAAATGATTTTATTTGTTTTTATGATTGGGCTGAATGCAGGTTGATTCGTCGAATCGACGTTACTGTGAAAGTAAGCTAAAATTGCTTAATCAGCCCCATTTGCTTGTTTCTACCTTGCATCCTAAATGTCACTTCTTTTGTTACTAAAAATGCCAGAATCTCTACTGGGCTGATAGCGGTGACTTGGTAGCAATTGCCAGTGATACATCTTTCTACATCCTAAAGTACAACGTAAGTCTCCCTAATGTAATCTGCTTATTAGATCTGCAAAATCTTTTGCAGAATTGACTCTTCTTGTCTGTTAAATGCATGCTTTCTTACATGTAAAACTGAATTTGATATTTTCATGTTGCAGCGGGATGTAGTTCAATCTTACTTAGATAGTGGAAGACCAGTTGACGAACAAGGAGTTGAGGATGCATTTGAGCTTCTTCATGAAACGAATGAACGTGTCAGGACCGGCATATGGGTTGGGGATTGTTTCATTTACAACAACTCATCATGGAGACTTAATTACTGTGTTGGTGGAGAGGTATAGTGTTTTGCTTATCCTTGGCTTGAAAGTGTTCCATATATTTAGATGCATTGCAGGTTTTTATGTTATCAATTTTGATGATGTAATGATTTTAGGTAACCACAATGTTTCATTTGGACCGCCCTATGTACTTGTTGGGATATCTTGCAAGTCAAAGTCGGGTGTATCTGATAGACAAAGAGTTTAAGTAAGTCAGATGGTGATTGCTAATTTTTATGTCAAAATGCAGGTTAAATTTTGCTTTTAGAGGATATTGTTAATGTCTATTTATACTCCTGCATGTCATATTGTACAGTGTTATGGGATACACATTACTTCTCAGCTTGATTGAGTACAAGACTCTTGTGATGCGTGGGGACCTGGAAAGGGCCAATGAAATTTTACCTTCAATTCCTAAAGAGCACCACAATAGGTATGTGCACACCTTAAAATATATTCCTTCCATTCTCAAAAGAATGTTGTCAGTCACGTTTCCAGTATTCTTACAGCTGTTCCAAATTGGAGTGGAGACGTAGAATTCCCTTTTTTTTTTTCCTTCATTTCTACTGCATTTCATATTTTTGTCAGAGTAGTGCTTTCCTGTTGAGTACGCCCCTTGTGGTTGTATATTGTATTTAGGTTAATGGTAATATATCTGTCATGTCTTGATGTGTTTCGAACTTAGAATTCCAAATCTCATCCGTATACATAAGTAGCTTACTAAATGGCTGGTTCCTTCACCTTTGGATATTTTTGCCCTACCCAAAGCTATTTATTTTAAAATTTTATTCCTTTCAGGTCTCTGTATTTAAGTTGTGATTTATTAAATGTTTGTTGGATTTAATGAATGGTCTGCTTTGATTGATAGTGTGGCCCGTTTCCTGGAATCACGAGGTATGATAGAGGATGCTCTAGAAGTAGCTACAGACCCTGATTACAGATTTGAGCTTGCCATACAGCTTGGTAGATTAGAGATTGCAAAGGTAAGAAAGTTGATAAAGTGGTTTGGTAATACAAGTACATCTTCTCAGATCTTTTGTTTGCTTGACTCGAGTTATGCATCCCATTTTGTTTTAAGCTTTGATTGTTCCATTTAAAAGTTTTTTTATTCTCATACTCTTTTATGCAGGAAATAGCTATGGAAGTTCAGAGTGAGTCTAAATGGAAGCAGTTAGGAGAATTGGCTATGTCCACTGGAAAGGTGTTTTGTTTTTATCTAATGTGCAAAATTTTTTTCAGTGCCTCTACTCTGTCTGTCATTCGTCATCCTCCTTGCTTCTATACTGGTGTCATGATGTGGTTGCAAATCATGATTCGAAAATGTTAAGTGCTTTTGGTGATGAATGAAATCTCTCTTAAAAGAAGTAGTAATAGACAGCTTTGCCTTGAAATAAATTATTTCTCAATTTGTCCGAGCTGACTTAGTACTAAACTAAGATTGTGTAACTGGAAAATGAAATGTAAGAAGACCTTCTTATACTTAGTTTCTTGTTCATTGATGGACTTTGTACATTGCAGTTTTCTGATATGGATTTTGAATTTTGTTACATGCACTAGCTGTTTGATTTAATGTTGCTTATGCACGTCATATCAGTTGTTGGTTTGGACTTTGCCTTCGTTGCTTGCTTTTGTGTCATTTCTACTAATTATGCCAAATTTGTCTTTATTCTGGCTGATATTATTGCAGCTAGAGATGGCTGAGGAATGCATGAAGCAGGCAATGGACTTGAGTGGTTTATTACTTCTTTATTCCTCTTTGGGAGATGCTGAAGGGATATCAAGACTTGCATTGCTTTCCAAAGAGCAGGGGAAGAATAATGTTGCTTTCCTTTGTTTATTCATGTTAGGTAAATTGGAGGAGTGCCTTCAGCTTTTGGTGGAAAGGTAATTCCTGTTCAAGCACCTGAAACATAGACTGCCATTCATGTCGTTATGGTTATGGATATATTGAGGTATTCCTTTTGCAGCAATCGGATACCAGAGGCTGCTCTGATGGCACGATCCTATCTTCCAAGCAAGGTTTCAGAGATAGTAGCAATTTGGAGAAAAGACCTGAACAAGGTCCGTTAGCATTACTTGTTTCTCTGGTGATTTTTTCCGGCTTTTTTCGTGACATGCTGGGTTAACTGTATTATAATATTTTGTTCATATTGGTTCCACGCGTTTGATTTTCTGAATAGTTTTACAAGACTCGAGATATTGTGTTTCTATAATCAATAATATAGAGCACTGTTCTTCCTCCCTTCTATTCTTCCTTTCTAAACTAATCACGTGCATGAGCTATGTCTATGTGTCTCAACATCGTCCTAAATACGATTTCAATATATCTAGTTTCATATTTCCCAGATGTAAACCAGTTTAGATTGGCTTCTTACCTTTTTTTTTTTTTCAAGTTTACAGTTAATATAGTATATGACACCTTGATATTTTGCTGGAAAAGATTGGTGTGAAATTCTGCTGGTAGACTTTATATATGAAACATAAGAAAAAGAGTCTTATCCTCCTTTTCAATCATTGCAGCAGTAAAGCACTGCTGGAATCTCCGATGGGAATCTCTATCATTTGATAAGTCATTAGTGGTGCATTATGAATATCGTTTTATTTCTGTACTCAATCCCCACTATATTTAACTTCTACCATATTCTTTTTACCCTTTGAACATGAATTTGGACTTGCATGTTTCTTGTCATCACACTCAAAACTATCTGCCCTAACATTTTATTAATTATGTTACTTGTTAATTTTGATTAATTGTAGACTGCCATCATTTGACCTTTTCTTACATCATTTGCAGGTTAATCCAAAAGCTGCTGAATCTTTGGCTGATCCTGAAGAGTACCCTAACTTATTTGAGGATTGGCAAGTTGCTCTTTCTGTTGAATCTAAAGTGGCAGAAACAAGGTACCAAACAGGATTCCTGTCTGTTATTTATTGTTGTGTTGATTTTACTGTTTTGCTAGGGAATTTTGCGTACATTTCTATGCTGCACTTTTCTGTGATTTCTTGGGACAAATCATTGTTGAATTTCAGTCATTTGGCCTTTTTTGGTAGCTCTATAACTTTTTTTTACACTCACTTTGGTTGAAAAGCCTTGTGGATGACGCATCCTACTTGTCTCTCACATGGATATGCTATTAACTTTCAATTGGTTTGTAGGGGTGTTTATCCTCCTGCAGCGGACTATCTGAACCATGCTGATAGATCGCAGATGACACTTGTGGAAGCTTTCAGAAACATGCAAATAGAGGATGAGGAGCCTCTTGAAAATGGTGACCTTGATCATGAGGTATATACTCCTTATGTATCTGTTTTTCATTTTAAATTGTTAGCATGTGAAACCTAGGAACTGGTTTGAGTGGTTCAGGACTCTTGTTTGAATTAACTGTCTTTGCCCTTTATTTGTGGGTGTCACAGGCTGCAGAACCAAATGGACATGATCAGAATGCAGAGGAGCAGAATGGGGAAGAGGGTAGCCTAGAGGAGGCTGTTGTTGTGGATGCTGATTCTAACGATGGTGCAGTACTCGTTAATGGTAACGAGCCTGAAGAAGAGTGGGGTACGAATAACGAAGGAACCCCGTCAGCCTAAAAGCAATTGGTTGGGGCAGTGTGAAAATCGAAATTTTGTCTCTGGTGATTAATTGTTTCTAAAATGCCATCTCTAACCCCTTTCTCTTTTGGGATTCTCTGACTCCGTTTTTATGATTTGTTCACAACCACTAACTGTACCACTCCTACTACCTGCTAATTTTAAACAGTTTTCCTGACTTGTTTTCATCTTATTTACTAATTGGGATTGGGTGCCTGTTTTTTAATGGTTGCTAAATGCACCTTTGACTTTCCTAAATTATGATGCAATTACTAATAGCTCCTTCTTAGGTGTATTGACAAATTTGTGTTGCAAACTTGGGCAAGATCAAGTTCATCTGATACCTATTGATATTGACTAATATATATGATGCACTCCCATTAGCTTCTGATCCCTCATATTCCCTGTAACTCTTGTTCTTATCTAATTTGTTTTTGTGCAATCAATTTATTGCATTTTTGCATCAAATTTAATAATGTTGTTTGTATTATGTATACCATAGAACATTAACGTGAGTGTTAAATTTTGTTGTACTCTTTTTCTTGTGATGTTTTATGGCAGTTCTTTATTTCTGTAATACCTTGATTCCTACATGTTAATGTTTTTTTATTTTTTTTTTGTTTCATGTTGACAGTGCTTACACCAGATCACTAGGTTACATGAGGACAATTCAGTTCGGGCTCCATTAAGCGCATATTGAAGGTGGGGAAGCATCATCTTTATTATTATTATTATATTAATTGGAAAAGGGGATTTGATTATATTCTGGTTAGAATTCCCTTGAGACATGCCCTAAGTTTTGATTAGAGCTGGTAAAGTGCAAATTTTCTTGTCTTATTAGATTGGGCCTCTAATGGTGTGCAATTGTGCATAAATTTTAACCTTTACACTGAATCTCATGTAGATTTCTAGTGTAATTTGTTGTTTTGCACATAAATATCTAAATAGAATGCTTCGGTTTTGACATTTATGGAGATGCTTATTAATCATTCTGGAATAGAGCACTGGTAATTCTTCATTTACTCAAAACTGTGGTAGTGTGGTTCCCCCTGTTGTTGTTGTTGTTAAACTTTTTTATTTAACTAGCAGGTTTCAAACTAGAAGCTAGAAGGATGTGATATATAAAGGGCTGGTTGTCTTCCATTCCTGGTGATTCGGATCTCAAGCACATGGAATTTTGGCATGGGGCATATACAAGTATTCAGTTAGCTACAAATTATGATTTTAGCTGCTTGTCTTTTAAGTTTTAGCATATTCTTTGGAGGCATTTTGTCTTAAAAATTTTTCTTGTGCCATTGTGAATGTAGAAAGAATTGAGAATTAGTGATGATTACCCAATTCAGCCCATTCTATGTTGTTTAAATTTAGATGTTCTGTTTCCGCTTGAGGCTTTGAATCTTCTGGTTGGGTTGTGGGTATGTTTTTTCCTCTCCATATGAAACTGTACTGTAAACATATCTTCTACATAAAAAGCATGATATTGTTCGTTCAATCACCGGATTTTTCTGCCTCTTGCTCCGTCGTAACTAAGCTGTCGCATATGTCATTATAACAGTAAACAATCTGCGGAAATAATGAAATGAGAAATTGAACCTGAAAATGTAGCTGCTCTGTATCAAATTTTCCGGGCTGCATCTGGAATTTGGCCAAGGAGGGGTAGCAAGTGGGTTTGTTTGCCCAAGGGCAGCTTGGCAACTGAGTTGTGTATAATTTACCTGTTTTTAATCCAGGTAAATTGAAATTTAAATCGTATCGTTTTGTCTGTAGCGTACTAATTTTTATCAAATGAAAGGCTCCCGAGCAGAGTGAGTTAAATGTTTACTATTATAAAATTACAGAAAGTGATGTCTAAAGTCTTACAACTATAGCAATCGTTCTTGAGATTTTATTCTCCCTTTGATATTTATCTTAAAAATTTTATTTTATTCTATATATATCACACAAATAAAACAAATAATCTTTTCTTTTTGATTAAAAACACATGCACACATGAATTACACGTGTGAAGAAACCATAGAAATTCCACGCGGCATCTAGTGAGAACGCCCTCTATCCCGTCTCCCCGCAACCCCGCAGCAGAAATGAAAAGGCCAAACCCAAGGTCCCTTCCATATCCAAACCCCTCAACCTCAAAATTCCCAAAATAAAAAAAATATTAAGACAAAAGATAAAAAATAAATATTATATTAAAACCCTTTTACTCTTTGGATCTCTCTCTCCTCTCTCTCTCTCTCTCTCTGTGTCACTACTAGGGTTTTGCGTCTGCTTTCGCTCTGTTCTGCTCTTATGTAAGTCCCATTCCATTCGCTCTTCTTTACTATCTAAATCTTAATCTCTCTTTTTTTTTTTTCTATTTGGTCTTTAATTCACAATTCTTCTTTCCTTTTCCTTTTTATGAATATCTTGCTAGATTTTCTCTTTTTCTGGCTTTAAAATTGAGCCACGCATATCTTTTTTAAGCGAATTTGTTAAGTTTGATGACATTCTTGAATGCCCAGTTCATAACAATCGTCAGATTCTTGTTTGTTTGCTGGGAAAACGCACAAAAGTAGCGTGACTGAAGTTAATTCTTTAGTTCTACTTTCTGTTTCCTTTGGCTCAAAGAGGCCATTTTTATTTAAGGTATTGATGTTTAAAAGTAAAATATAAATTTAATTTCTTATTTGTTAGTTTGCATCTCTTTTATGTTGAACCCTTAGTTCTGTGGTTCCACACAAAATGTTGGCTTTTTCCTCTCCCCCCAAAATTCTTGTATTTAGATATGCTAAAGAAAAGGGGATTTCCCCTGTTTCAGACAGGTGGGTTCTGCTATCGAAACGGCAATAATTTCTTGCTCTGTTTATTTATTTATTTATGTTTTGAAATCTTCTAGTATTCTGATACTTGTGCTAGTTGGCCACCTTTTGCTTCTAAAGTTTAGCTTTCATTTTTTGACTGTTATCTTTTTGTATGCCCCTTTGATTATTATTTCATACGGAATTCTATTCTTTTGCCTTTTCCATTCTAGTTTATGTATATTGTAGGGTGCTTTTCAGATTACTTTTTTTTCCCTTTTTTTTTCTCAAGATATAAAATGGTTTTCAGAAAATGTAATTTGTAATTCTAAGCTGAAGAATGCTTATAAATTGTCATTTATAGTGGACATTGGCTAGATGATTACTTCTGCTCTTGGTTTTAATTTCGTCTCACTACATTCTTCTGAGAGAGTTAAAGAGTTATTGATCAATGATTGATGAACCAGAGTAAACTTTTGATTTTTTGTCCCTTATGATTTTAGTTTTATTTGTATGTATGTGAAGAAAGGGTATTTGTTCAAGATTTCATTGGGTGTTTTCCCTTTTTTAGATAAGTTGACGATTACTGCTACATTCTTAAGGGATTCTTGTTCTGACAGTTTCATTAGTCTGGTAATGGGGAAGAAAGCAATTTGATACCATAATGGGATTCAAGTTATACCTAACTATGACTTGAGCTTAGCATCTCTCTCTCTTTGGGGGGGGGTTGTGATTCTTTTCCCCTTTGCATTCTCTAATTTGGAACCTTTGTGGTTTTGGGGTCAATGTTTTCTCCAATCAAATGTCTTTGAGGTCTGTGTGGTGGCAACATCAGTCAGAGCCTGCTGCTATATGTGGAAATTAGCTCGTGAAATTGTCTGTTCTTGGTGATGCGAAATTGATTGCATGTGATATGTGAAACAACAAATTTGTTCTATTAGGGAAAGTTGCCTGCAGGTTTTGGATTAAGTTGTATTGAGATACTATTAGTTATACCCAATCTGTGCTTGAAAGTTATTCCCTGCAGGAAGGACTTCTTGGATTTTATTGTATTAAATTTTGTATGTTTATAAGTAATCATTTTGTAGAGTTAAAATAGTTGAAATTTAAAGCAAATGTATGCATGGGTTTACCCAGTATGCGGTTCATTTATTTTAATTATATTTTTGTTCTTGTTCTGTGCACAATGGTGCTTCATAGGTTTTATTATGATTGACATGGGAACTTTGGACACATGTCTTGTTTCCTTGGAAGATAGCTTTGTCTATCCCAAACCTTTAGCAGATTGATGCAGAGCCTTATCACCTGTTGCCAGAAAAATTTACGTTTATGTGGATTTATGTTTGTGTTAATGTATTATTTATTATCGGACCATGCACTATGCATTGTTCCTAGATTTTAACGAGATTCTTGTGGAAATCTGGGCATAAGTTCTGTGTCTGTTTAGTGGTAAATATCCTTTGCTATTACATATTGGTGAGGAGTGTTAGCCTCTTGGGCATCTGTTTTACTGTTTATGTGCTAAGTTTTGCAGCTATTTTCCACTGTTCACTTATTATGGTTTGATGAAAAATTATAAGCTGGCCAAATTCATGTTAATTTGTCTTCTTATCATCTCATTGGATATATCATATCTAATGATCTGCAGACCCTAGTTTCCACAACAACATCCTCAAGTTTTGGTTTCTTGGCTTATTACTGCAATGGGGGATGCAGAAAATGCCCTTCCACCTTCAAAGAAGAGGGCTGCTGGAAGAGAACTTTCTCGGGATAACCCTGGTCTTGATGATGATGAAGATTCTTCTGAACAAGAGACCGGAACTTTTAAGAGGGCTAGTGATGAAGTGTTGGCAAACAGAAGAATACTTAAAGTTCGCAGAAATCAAACCACTTCAGCTGCCTCATCCAATCCTTTTTCTGCGATTCGCTTGGTTCCCCCTTTGGAACCAACCATTACTTCTGACACACCTAGTGCAGCCCCTGAATCCAGCACAACCACCGCTGAGGTTACAGCTGAAGCACCAATTGCCAATGAGAAAGAAGTTTCAGAAGATGGGAAAGATGATGTTAACAAATCTGAACAGAATGAAGATGGAAATAATAAGCAGTCAGAGAAAAAAACAGATGAAACAGAGCCTGGGTCGGCAAAGAGTGAAAGTGAGAATATTAAACAGTATGAAAATAAGGAGGATGAGCTAGTTTCTGATGCTGTTGCTGATAAGGAAAGTGCTGAGGATAAGGGCAGTAATGTTGTAAATGAAGAAATTCTAAAGGAGGCCAATGATGAAAAACCAGCAGGAGGCGGTAAAAGTGAGGATGAAGATAAGAAAGATGAAAAACCTGCAAATGAAGATAAAAAAGATAAGAGTAGTGAAAATGCAGATTCAACTGCAGAAGGTGCATCGTTGAGTTCATTCCAACAGCTTTCAAGTAGCCAAAATGCCTTCACAGGACTTGCTGGCACTGGATTCTCTACTACTTCATTCTCCTTTGGATCTACTCTAAAGGATGGTTCTACTAGTTCTGTTCCACTTTTTGGGCAGAAAAATGACCAGCCTTCCTTTGGTTTTGGTCTTTCGACAAATGGAAACTCTTCCCTCTTCAACACATCAGGGACTTCAATTGTTTCCAAGAGTGAGGGAAGTGGTTTTCCAGCCATGCAGGAGGTTCCAGTTGAGACGGGAGAAGAGAATGAGAAAGTGGTGTTCTTAGCTGATTCTGTGCTGTTTGAATTCATAGATGGGGGTTGGAAAGAGCGTGGGAAGGGAGAACTTAAGGTGAATGTCTCTACAACTGGGACAGAAAGAGCCAGGCTACTCATGAGAGCTAAAGGAAATTACAGGTTGATTCTAAATGCAAGTCTTTACCCAGATATGAAGCTGACAAATATGGACAAGAAAGGTATCACTTTTGCCTGCATGAATAGTACTGGTGAAGAGAAAGAGGGGCTGTCTACATTTGCATTGAAGTTCAAGGATGCTTCCTTAGTCGAAGAGTTTCGTGCGGCTGTAATGGCACACAAAGGCAAGGCAGGTGCTGTTCTGAAGACACCAGAAAACTCTCCTAAAGCCTCAGAGGGTTGAAAGGTGTTTCGCTTAATGTGGTCTGTCCTGGACTTGCCAATTCCAGTAGTCCTTTTTCTTTGTGGAAGAAGGGTTCTTGCTTGGGTATGCTTAATCCTAAGCTCTTCTATGTAGCAGAGTTAATAGAGTCCAATCCTTTTTGTTGTTAAATTGTGTAGCCTGCGGGAGAATGTTTCAGCTTGTTTTTTGTGTCAATCCTGGAATTAAACAACAGCTTGATCTTCAAAGCTATCAAGACTGCTATATTTGACTGTTATCACAGCTGTGCCCTTGATCTGGGATTAAAATGTGGAATTGCTAGGAGTCCTAAACTCTACCTTGATAGCTCCAGAGTCCAGAGGGTAGTGTTGTATCAGATATTATTCTACTGTAGTATGACCAAAAAATAGAGATTTGTGGTACACTCCTGTTTGGACAAAGGTTATAGGATATGGTGTCCTCTCTAAAATAAATTCCCAATTTCCTTGATGAAGCTAGTTTTAAGATTTTAGGATGCGTCTGCTATGCACCATTATTATTATTATTATTATTATTATTATTATCCACTACATCAAGTGTCTTCTCGTTCTGCAGCTTATTCGGATTTTTTGCTTTCCAAATTCTGAAAACCTAAAGGAAAAACTTAAAAATTCACCAAAATAGAATTTAAATAAATATATATTTACTAAATAAATTAGGTAAATAATAATATTAAAATAATGTTATTTAATATTGGCTAACAATATTATTTAATTCTATCATATCTTAATAATCATTTGGAAATTAGTATTTTAATTATATTAAATATTAATTAAATACTATAATTATATAAAACATTGATTCATATTATTTAACATAATCATAATATCAATTAATTTTGTTTGAAAATTACATTACATAATTTCTATAATTATTTTTAAATTCTATTATTTTAAATTATTTTATAAAATATTAAATTATTTCATATAACATAAAACAATTTTGTAAAGCATTATATTATAAAATCATATTAATAAATAGTATTATGAATTTATTATTTTATACTAATTAATAGTATTATTTGAAAAATATTATTTAATATTGATTAATATTACAAAATCATTATATTATTTATAAATTCTTAAATTATAAATAACTATAATATTATTATATTTGTAACTATTCATAATTAGTAAGTTATTAAATCATCAAATATCTACTAATTATTAAATTATATTATATTAATATATGACATTAAACTATATAATTTAAATATTATAAAATATAAATAAATTATAATTTTTAATTTATATTCACTATTTTCTATATTTTTCAAAAAAATTTCATATTCTAATATAACTACTTGTGGATTTTGAAGTTTTTAATATTTAATTAAATGTTTTCCAATTTATTAGTATTTCGTAGTAAATTTATATTATTTTAGATTAATTCATTATCTAATTAATTTTTATTATAACATTAATATTATTTTTCAAATTAGAACATGAAACCCACATATGAACAGTGTCAAAGACGAAAACATTGTTCACGTAAACAATTAATGTAAGAAATTCTTGCTTCCAAAAATTTTAGAAATTTTGTTTTCGTTTATGAAAAATCGAAAACAGAAAAAAGCTTACCAGGCATGCTCTCTATTGTTATTTTAAAAATAACTGAATATGAAAATAGAAAATAGAAACAAAAGGGATGTCTAACTGCACCTTAGTTTCGTGATTGATATTTTTATTTAAAATATATATAAAAAAGTGAACGTAAAAAAAAATAAAAAATAAATATAAAGAAATCAAACAAACACAAATGTAGATTTCATTTAATTGGTGATTATACCATTTGTCTTTTGTTTTTGGAAGCAAAAAGGTTAAAAATGCATTTTGATACAAAAATAATAATTTTTTAAAGAATTTAATAGAAAAATGTTTTTTTTCATATTATTTTTTATTATAGACTAATAATAGCATGTTTAGTGTGACACTTACAATTATTAATCTATTTATTTTAAATCAATTATAACATTATTTTTTATAAGTAAAAAATATCAATTAAACTAAACATAATTTTAGAATCAAGAGTTTACACGTATACATATTCATTTTTATAGATTTCATTTAAGGGCATGAAAACCACATTTATTTGGAGCCTAAGAATTTTGCTTGACGTGATTAATTTTTTTATTGTTTACTTTAAAAATATTGGTGTCCGTGGAGACTTAGTTCTTGTGATGAGAAGATCCATAAACATTTCATATCGTATCGTATTGACACTAAGTTTCTTTCAAAATGGGATGGGTCGTATGTTTACCAAGAAGTTTACACTAATGATGCATACAAGATAGTTGATTAAGTTGGATTAAGGGTTGACCCAATCAATGGCAAGTTCTTAAAAAGTTATTATGCTTAAAGATTAGATGCACCTCAGTAAGAGCCTAAACTACCTCTAACAAATAATTTATCTAAGTTGAAAATCTTTACAAAGACGGCTTAAGCAAATAAATAATTAGCTTGATTTCATTGTCAAGTTAAGTCAATTAAAAAAATAATATATATTTTTGTAGACTGAGGATGATTCAAATATATACAATGATGAAACTACCAAGTTGACAAGGATAATTGAGGAATAAATCAAGTTTGTATTTCTCTTGAAATTTCATGATTCAAGCCATCTAATCGCAAGCGAAGCAAATTGCTTTTGCTAGTTGAATTTCTTTGAAACTTAATTTGTGATCAACACAAAGGTTGGATGTAAAAGTGTTTCCAAATGTTGGTCTTACAAACTCAAGGAAAATCTTTACAGTGCCAAAGTGTCTTCCAACTCTATAATAATAGCCTTATTGTGTCAAGCAAGCACATAGCTAAAGTGGATAATAGTAAGATAATCATGATGTCCATGATCAAGTGTCCTATTATCAATGATGATCTCGTCTCTGTTTATGACCAAATTTGTGCGAATCAACTCACGTGCTTCATGTTCACCAAATATTTGCCCTTGCCTTTCCCTAGGAACTGAATCATCACACTTTTACTTATATCTTATGAGGTTGGAGAGTGAGGTTTTAGATAATGACTCAACCATCCATAAACATAGCGAGTTGGGGAATATGCAATTGATGAACTCACTTGAGTGGAAAGTGCAATTTTATTCGGCCGTTTGGTAATTTTTGCCAGCAATCGGATGGAAACAAAACATTAATTACACCTTTAGTGCTAATTGTCATGAGGCCAACAATTTTAAATATCTCTAATTTAATGTCAAAGTTTGTGCTTGAAAGACTAAATACACAAAGCTTGCAAGCAAGGAATGCAACCAAATAAGTTTATGCTTTTGAATTTTCTCTAATGTCAAGTTCATTGCATGCTTGTGTGTTGTCATGCCCATGTTTCATGCTTCCAATTAACTCACCTTTGGACAAATTGACTTCTTTGCTTGTCGCACATTTTTCATGACTTGAAGTTTTGTATTAGAGATAATATTGAAGCCATCACGCTCTTGAGAAGGTTCAAAGGACCATTGTTCCAAAGTAGTGGGAGAAACAAATGTCGATGGGTGAGATAACAACATCCAACCAAATATAAGTCTTTCTGTTGAGAGGAAATAATCTCTTCTTTATACCTTCATACTTCTTTGAAATACTGACAAGTTGTATCACGGTGACAGGCTGCAAAGGAAAAGAACATGTTATAAACTGAGACAACCAAAAATAGAGTCGTGCAAAAGTTTTCTCCCCATGGCAGAGCCAACTCAATACCTTTGAACACCTAAAACGTTTAAATATTTAAATGAGGCCCTCTTTATTGAAATTAAGAAAAAAATACCGTTAGTTGAAAATCATTAAAAACATATTACGTTTATTGAAAATAAAAAATTAATTGAGAATTATTAGCATCATGGGAATTGTGAAATGATAGAAAATAAAAATTTATTAGATACATAATTGAGAAAGTGAGAGAATATATAATTTTATTAATTATTTTGATTTTTATGTGAGTGAGGAAGTGAGATAAATAGTTAAAAATTACTAGGAGATAGGAAGTGAAAGTAAATAAATATTTAATTTTAAAAATATTTTATTAATTATATTAATTTATATATATATTTAATATAATTAATTATATCATATAAAATTATGAAGCGTATAAAATTGTGAGGCCTAAGGCAAAGGCTACGGTGGCTTTATGCTAAAGCCGGCCTTTCCCCGTAGCCATGGGCAGATCCACCTTGAGAAGAGTGGTGTCACATGACACCACTCATTTGGCAAAATTTTTTACATTTTATACAATTTTTATAGAGTTTTATTAAGTTTTATGTAACTAATAATACTATGAATCTATTAATTTTTTTATAATTTTGTAAGGAATGGGGTTAAAGATTCTAAGTTAAAGTCAAATTATTAAAAAGTAATTTATTTATTAATATTTAAATATTACATAAAAAGATAAATTGTTTTATAATTTAAAATTTCATTAAAAAAATCAAAACTTGAATTACTCTCTTTCCTCAAGACCCGTAGTGACGTTTCTTTTTTTTTTTTATCCTTAATTGTTGTTTTTCACTCTCTCTATTTAAAAAATTTAAGTTCTATATCAAACGACTGATAAGTGGATGAATGATTGTTTAGTGACATATATTAAAAAAGATATATTTGATAATGTTTCGACTGATATTATTATATATGTTTTTAAAATATGAAAAATCGTCATGTATAATTATAGTTATATTAAATATTTTTACTTGTATTAAATGAATGTATTGAATTTAAACTTTCTTTAGTTTAATGTTAAAACGTTTAGTTTATGAATTTTAACTTTTTTAATATAATGTTAAAATTTTTAATTTATAAATTTTAATATATTTTTATTTTTTAATAATTATTATTATTTTAATTATGATAGTACTCGGCGATGCGTGAAAGCCAACGGAGTGAAGATTTCACCACTGTATATCGCAAATCTTCCATTATGCATCACAAAGCAGTGGCTTAACAACCATTTGTAACAATTTCTCAAGAGTCATTGGGACTTATATTCCTTTTAGACAGCCAAGGAGTGATAGAAAGTATGGGTTCGGGCGATTCCATTTGATGGAAGAGGCAAACATATTTATTCAGAAATTAAATGGAGTAAGATTTTTTTAGCATTGTCGTGCCCTTAGCTTGGCCAAGTGTCCCCGATACAAGGCTGTTTGCAGCCTCAAGAACGACGCTGTTGGTTGTCAATTACAGGGGTTCACTTTTCATCGAATTGGAAGTCTTCGGGGTACGTTTCACACTCTTGGGGAGGAGTCATCAAAGTTTTAACTCTTTTGAACGAGCTACTATGCTCATTACAACAAAGCTAGCTAAGACAAGTTAGAAAATATACAGTTAGCTGTGGGGAATCAGATTTTTAGTATTTATGTTTGTGAATTTTCCCCAGAATGTATTCTTGATTTCCCAGGTTGTGTTCCTCCTCTAGCAGGGGATTCCCGATGTTCGGGTTCATCAACCTCCGATGAGTGGTGTGAAATGGAGTACCGCAGCAACCTTCTCTCAAGTACTATTGTGCAAAAAGAGGATCACCAAGCACAGCAAAGACATCATGATCCCAATCCGGTATTAGAAGAGGAACCATCCATTGATCCTAATCCATCATCACCCTTTCCAGACACTGAGTGTGTTAACGAACCGTTGGAAAACTTTTACTCTGAAGATAATGGTGTTTCTGAAACTCTACCAGAAATTTGCTAGAAAAGTTACGTTCTTAGAGGATATCTCAAGAGTGGTTAAGGGGGGAAGAATGGGCTCAAAAAGATTTGGGAAACAAAGAAAAAAGGGGATTATTAAACAGACCAAGAGAATTCTTCTCCATAACACTGAAAGTCCCTTTGCCAACTCTTCTCTCTCTGATGGGGATTTTAAGAATAGAGATGCAATAATTACCAGTGAAGCAAAAAAGTATTTGGGATTCGAGTAAACAATTGGGGTTTTATTTTTGGACAAAATGGAAAGGAACATTGGCCGTAAGAATCCTTAAATTCTCAATTCAGATGGTTTTCTTTTCATTGAGATTCTTGATTCTGGGAACCTAATGTGTATTCTTTCACTCTCATTTTTTCTGGATTTCCATCTTTAGGAAAGCTTTCTTTGCTTGGGCTTAATAGCTGCTTTATGTCTATCTGGGGAGCCTCTTTCCTTTTCTTTATGCCGTTTCCCCCTTGATGGTTCACTGCTAATATTTGCACCATCAAGCTTTGAGTTGTTTTCGAGTATCGATTTTCAGGCCAACTCTTGCTTGGATTTCATTTTCTGGGCCATGTTGAATTTTTCGTTTGCCTTGTTTTGTCGCTTTGTCGCTCTTGTAGCTATACGAATGCCATCTTGGAATGCAGGAGGGTTGGGATGCCCTCAAAAAATCAGCGCTGTGCGTAAAATGGTCTGGCTGAACAAAATTGAGCTTATGTTTCTTCAAGAATCGAAACTCAGATTTTAAATCAAATATTTTTGAGTGGCTTTGGGGTTATCAAAATATTGGTTGGCTTTTCAGTCCTGCATCAGGATGTTCTGGAGGCATTATTTCTACTGGGGACACTAGTTTTTTCGAATTATCATCTCCCCTAATTACTGAAAGGTTCATTTTATTTTGTGGAATTCGGCTTCCTTAGAATTTTTCGTTGTGTTATCATCAACGTTTATGCTCCTTGTGACTTGGGTGATAAATGCTCCTCATGGAATGAGCTTATTTCCCTTGGAACAAATTTCCTAGCTAGTTGGTGTTGTGCTCGTGATTTTAATACTGTCAGAGGTGCGGAAGAGAGAAAGGGTTGTGTCAATTTAGGCATAGGTATATCTGATTTTAATGATTTTATCAACATTTGTGAATTCACTAACTTGCCTTTATTGGACAAAAAATTTACCTGGTATGGTACAAAGCAGAATTGATCATTTCCTGCTTTCCTCGGAGTGGCTTCTTCATTTTCATGATCTTGTTCAGTGAGCTTTACGGAGAGGGCTTTCAGATCACTGCCCAATTCCTCTTGCTTCTGAGTCAGTTGATTGGGGACCTCGACCTTTCCGTTTTCTTGATTGTTGGTTTTTAACCCTTGGTTGAGGTGCATCATACTTCGACTCAAAGCCAGAGTATGGTGGCGTGGAAGAAGTATTGCAGCGTTCCCACCAATGACTCCCACTGCACCACGACGCCAAGAAGTCATGGCCACAACGCCAACTCGGTTTTCAAAAATAAAATTTATGATGGTAATTTGGACATTAGGACACCTTACACATAATTAAGAGACTTTTTCAAAGGAGAGAACAACGGTGGCAACTGTTATGGAGAATTGAAACTAAGAATCAAGTAAGAAATCAAGAGTAATTGAGAGAGATTCGAGATCAATCAGGCTTCAGTATTAGTTTATTTATCTCTTTTGTGTTATACTTATTTTCTTGTTTTGAATTTATAGCTGAATTTCTTTGAATATTATTTTATGTAGATATCATGAAGTAATTTGCTTTTCTAATATTATGGTGAATTTCAATATGTAGTTTGAATATTTATTTTTATTTTATTTATCATAATTGAGTATAGTTTTGCTTATTTAAATATGTTCTTAAAGCCTATTTGGCATGACTTTTTTCTAGCTTAAAAACTATTATGAAGCTCTTATGAAAAATAATAGTTTTTAGAATTAAACTGAAGTTGTTTGGTAAATTTCTTTTTATAAGTTCTTTTTTGTAAGTTATAATTTTAGTTAAAATTATCATAAAGGGTATTTTATTTTTTTGAGAGGATAATATTATAATTATATTTAACAGATAAGGTTATTTTTGAAAAAAATAAAATTTCTCTTGTATTTTTATAAAAAGAGAAGAAAAAGCTCCTCATATGAGCTTTTCTTGAAGCTCTTCTTTTAAAAATTTTATTCTTTTAAAAAAAGTTATTTTTTAATAGCTTTTCAAAATTTATGTTTGGCCTCACTTTTGCTTTTAAGAGGTAGATGAGCTGAAAAAAAGTCAAGCCAAACAAGCACTTAATAATGCCTTTAATTGCAGAGAGATTTTAAGTTGAATTAAGATTTAAATAGTGTATGTTAACGTCACTTAGGTAATCTGATTTGCGATTTTGGTAGACATATGCCAATTGTCATGCCTAACCAAATTAAGACACTCGTTTAATGAACTTAATTTAATTAATTCCTATAGACATATAGTAAACTAATTAAGTTAGATATTTGTGTAAGCATTTCAATGGAGACTTGTACATAGCTTGGGATTCTAGGTTAGTAAAACCACCCAAAAAAGATAAATAATAAGAAAAGATAGTATTAAATGAAGTTTTGAATGAACCCATAATCCTAGGTCT
Source organism: Theobroma umbraticum (assembly GCF_002168275.2). Taxonomy (NCBI): domain Eukaryota; kingdom Viridiplantae; phylum Streptophyta; class Magnoliopsida; order Malvales; family Malvaceae; genus Theobroma; species Theobroma umbraticum. The sequence goes on from NW_018397275.1 coordinate 616,192, forward strand.
TCAATCTATTGTCTTTCTCAAGCATATTTAATTTTTATTGATTAATTTAGTGTTTATTTTGATTTCGTTTTAATTAGTTTTTCTTCAATTTTTGGATTGCTTAAATAAGATTAATTTGTTATAAAATTTTAGTATTTGGTGAAAATTTAGAAACGAATCTTTATGGGAACAATACTCTATTTCTACTATAATACTTGTTTGCGATTACATGCACTTATGTGAAAATTCGACAACAGTGTAATTGAATTTCTCTGCGTAGTTGCATTATCTATTTTTGTGTGATTGGGTTGTACACTACGTGGAGGTGGATTGAAGCAAGCTAGAGGCTTTGGTGACAAGAAACACATAATAGATTAATTAAGCATCAACTACATATATATAAAAAAACCAACATGAAACCAAGAAGTTTAAATTTAATGCATGGAATAAGAATAATAGTTTTTTTTTAATTTTCGAAAGCAAACTTAATGTGTGGTAGTATAATTGATAGACTTTTAGCTGTTTATCTCAATTTTTAATGGCAAAATATAATTTAATTTTATATTTTTTTACAGCAAAAGTATGAGAAAGCTAAAATAATAATTAAGTTATTAGAAAGGCACAAATAATAAAAATAAGACTCAACTTTATTAGCAAAATTGGTAACCAGATATATTTTATCATTTTTTTGTTTTGTTATGAAAATTGGTGTAATGGCTAATATGTTTGTAAAATCATTAATTTAATTATAATACAAATGTCAAAGTTTTAAAATTAACTATTTAAGATTAAGTAGGTTCAATCCTTTCTCCATCTCTTTGAAGGAGAATTTGGGAATTTAAGGTTCAAATGTAAAAAATTAAAGTTTTTAAATATAAAGGTCTCATTGTCTTGTAGTGAAAACTTAATTGAGAATTTGACACTGTTAGTAAAGCACAAGGTTTTATTTAGAAAAAAAAGAACTTTAGGGTCCTATGTGAGAAAATGTCAAACCACAAGCGGTATATGTAGAGTTTACCCTTAATTCAAATTTGATATATTTTTTTGATTGATTGCCTTTAGTTAATGAACTTTTGACCATATCAAATGAAATAATATAAAAGGAGGGTTTGATTCTTTTGCTAATTTAAAAGATAACTAAATTTGTTTTTTTTATTGTTAGGTTATAGATAAAGAAACTATAAATACAATGAATAAAAATCAATCGTGTCGAAGATTGGAATTTACAAAAGATGATATTTCCCTATCGATTGAACCAAATGGAGGAGTAGAATCTAAAGTAAGATAAGTGTTTAAATATGATTTTTATAGCAAGTATGGAAAAGAAGTAGGATCTAGTAGTCAAAAAACTAAAAGACATTGGGATAAGTGTAGTAACTGGGTAGATAGGATTTTTTGTCAAGGAACTCAACAAAAGGATAAAAGAGATGATGATGTCAAAAGTCACTTTCTTGAAACAAGATTTGGCTGCTTAGTTGTATCAAAAGTTTTACGATATAATGGTAAAGTACGTGTTACAAATTTTATTGTAGAGCATACCATTGCATTAGGTTCTCCTTGTAAGTGTGTGATTCTAAGATCTCAGAGGGTAATTAATCCCACTCAAGGTATTGAACTTGAAATAGATGATCACTTTAAAATAGCACTAAAGGAGAGTATTGGTTTTTGCTAAGAAAAGTTGGTGGACTCGAAAATCATGGTTTAATTCATGAGGACTACAATAATTACTTATGTTTTAAGAAAACAGAAGCAATGAAAGTTAGAGATAGTAATGGTATCTTCGAGTGTCTATAAAATATACAACATTGTGATCCTAATTTTTCTTATGTTATATAGGTTGATCATGATGATTTCATAACAAATATTTTCTAGAAAAATGGTAGGATTAAATTAGATTATGAATTTTTGAAAATGTGGTATTTTTTTTTTTGAAAATTATGCTTTATTGATGAAAAATACCAATAGCCAAAAATTAGCTAATGGAATGTTTGATATAGAATTGAAAAACATAAATTAACCACACAATGATCTAACATTTAGCTTGTGGGGATGTCTAAATGAGAATCCACTTGTTCAAATTCCTACACACTATCTTATTGTCCGAAACTAAACATCTTTTATCTAGCTCACTCTCCTTTTAATGAATTTTCCTATCAATCTAGCCAGAACTTCTTTCTTTGTACTTGTTGTCTTCTTACTTTGTCCTGTGGAGATGTGGTATGTTTTGATACAACATGTAGAAAAAATAAAAAGGGTAGATTTTTTGCATTATTCGTTGGTGTTAATCATCATAACCAAAGTGTTATCTTTGATGCAACATTGTTGTATGATGAAATATGTGATTTTCTTTTTGTGGATATTTGATTCATTTTTGAAAGCAATGTTAGGGAAAAAGCTAATGACGATGCGTACAAATCAAGATGCTACAATGATGAAAGTGCTTGCTTCATAATGATCTGAAACATATCATCGTTTATGTGTATGCCATATGTATCAAAATGAAACAAAGAACTTTAGTGATGCATTTGAGAGATTTTACTGGTTTTGCTAAATATTTTAATAGTTGTGTTTATGATCATGACAAAGAGGAAGATTTTCAAATGCAAGGGATCATATGCTTCTGAAATACAATTTGGAGGACAATAGTTGGTTGTAGAGACAATTTGAGTTGAAAGAGAAATGGGTTTTGGTTTATGGATGAATTTTTTTTTTTTGTGCAAATATGCCCATTACTCAAAGAGGTGAGAGTATGAATGATCAAATAAGAATTTACATTAGTTATAATTATGATTTATTACATTTTTTCATCAATTTCAAAGATTATTGCTTGATGGATGCTACGAGGTGTTGAAAGTTGACTACAAAGACGATCAGAGTAAGCCATCTTTGCCATTTTTGATGGAGATATTAAAGCATGTAGTAGATGTATATACTTTAACAGTTTTTAAAATGTTGTCCAATAATCTTTGGCTTACTTGGGATTGTTAGTTGTGCATTGCTAAAATTTCTAGGAGTATTACTAGTTACAATGTCATTAATCTAGGAAAACCTTGTCATCATACAATTATATTTGACTATCAAATTCTACAGTCACTTATAGTTCTAACAAATTTGAATTTTTTGATATTTGATTTGCTCATGCTTTGAAGGTGCTTTCTTTTCAGAATTTTAAACGAGTTCCAAATCAATACATATTAAAAAGACGGACCAAAAAAAAGAAGATTGGAGTAATGGTAAATTCTTTCGCATCCACTGGATCAAAGGATCTAAAAGTAGATTAAGTACTTGTTACAAAGTTTTGTATAGATGGTATTCTAATTTAGTAACAAGAGGTGCAATGAGTGAGCAATCATTTGATATGATAATGAGTGATGGAGAAAGGAAAGGCTCAAAGTTGAAGTAGCTTTGAATCAATTATCAATTGAAGAGTCTTAGAGCTTTGATGATGGCAGACAGAAGTTTCAATTTGACAAAAATGGACATAATGAGAAAGAAGGCAAAAAAGTAAATAGGTAAAGGAGATAGATCATCGTGTCGACCAAACAATGCTTTGGAATAAGCTAAGAGAATGAAAAAATGTCAAATTGATAACTTGATAAAGACTCCACAATTTTCATAGGTAAAGGTACTAAATTCTTAATATTGTTTTATATTATGTTTTGAAATTTATGTAATAAATCAAAAACTGTTTTTTCATATATGATGATAAATCACCTTATCAATATAGTTTTATATTATGTTTTGATTTTATTTTACTGTCATAATATTCTTTTAGTCTACATAACCATGAATTTATTCAAATAATTTCATAAGAATCAAGGCAAATTTCTCATTCTTCATACAATAGTGCTAAGTGGATTCAATCAAAGTACTCAACTATTTCATTTTGTTCAAGTAATTAAAAATATTATACTATTAAAATTAAATTGTTATATCATATATATCACTTACATATTTGAATATTTGACAACTAACTCATGTCGACATCCATTAGTCAAATTCAGATATTTTGAATTCATGTGGTCCACATACAACATCTTAATTCACACTAGTTGTCATGACCCAATCCAGGGCTATGACCGTCACAAGAACCAAGTTGGAAACTCCACCAAGTCTAAGTAAGCAGTAGAATCACATCGTTCATATTTACATTAGATGACAGGAAAAGATATGAGAATGTGTCTTGACACAATATATATACACATACATACATTTGTAGAAATACAATTCCATCAGATTGGATTAATGCCTTGGCATGAGTTCAGTTACGCAGAATAAACTCAAAATAACCCAAACAAGTGTCTTCACGGTACATTTACATAAACCTATGCCAACTCGTGGCTAATATCGATAGTGTCTCTACCATCTCGTGATATATAAAATAATATGTTTAGGCACTAGACAGACGGATAATAAAGTGAACCTAGAATTGTGGAAGCGCTTATTAGATGCCATCAAGTAAACTTACCAGAACAAGGTTGGAGACTCCCTCCAAGTAGTTGGGACCCAACAAACTATGAGTATGAAAACACAACAAATTTGAAAGAATGAGTTTCATAAACTCAATGAGCAAATATGGGAAAGGGAACAAGCTGTACAAGCGAGTGTTTATAGAATTTAATATTTTTCAAATATGCATTTTCATTTCCATAAAACCTACTCATGGAGAAAAAGCAAACCTTGGTTAAATCCTGTATAAATTATGTTTATGTGCATCAATACAATGGATCTAATCATGTATATATCCCTGAGTAGTGGGGTTGAAGTGTCAACCCAAAAGTTCTTGAAAACCCTTTCAAAACATTTCACTTTTAAGAAATGTAGAATAGGAATCGACCTTTTGTAAGGATCGACCCTTGTTCTCTCAAGGTCGATCCCCACAACATAAAACCTCTGCCCAGAGTGTTTTTCTTCTTAGGGATTGACCTTTGCCCTTTTGAGGGTTGATCCCTTCGGACTAGAATGCTGGGATAAGTTCGTAAACTTCCAAGGATTAACCCTTTGACCATAATAGGTCGATCTTTTTTTTCCAAAGTGCGTATTAACCTTATAAAACTTCAAGTTTTGACACTAAAAAAGGGGATTCCTCTACAAATAACTATATTACATATGTTATTTTGTCACATTTTAAGTACTAAATTTGCTAAGTTCTTGAGATTTATGTTTAAGAATTAAGTGTTGTTAGTTATTTTTTTAATTAGTTTAAATCACATTGAGTTATTTTAATTTGAGTTGTTTTAGTTTAACTTTGTGATAAATTGCTTTTAGTTTAGTTATTACTAATTTAGTCTCTAGTTTTTGAAGGTTCACGACTTTAATTGGTGATTAACCATACAAGTATGGCTAAGTGCATCTCTCATACATGCTGTAGTATTTTGAGCATAACTTTCACTCTAAAAGTCCAATTGACGTAATTCTTAAGCTATTGGAAAGTTAAGAAATAGGGCTACAACTTCTATATTTAACATTTCACCCAGTTTAGATTAGACCAAGGAGAAAGAGGAGAGATTGCAGTAGAATATGCACAAGGCAGCACAAGGGAGCCAAGGCTGCGACCGTGGTGAAGGAAGGCCACAACACTTGGAAGAAGAAATGAAACCATACTTCAGCTTAAGAGCATGATGCCGCGACACCCAAAGGGCCATAGAGAGTAGCTTTTTTGGATAAAAGAAGCCATCAACAAAAGAAAAAAACCAAGGGAAAACAAAGAAGATTGGAGATTTGAAAGTTACAAATCTTAGTTTATCTCTCTAATTTTGTTCTTTTCTCACTTTCTTTGTCTTGTATTGATGGTTGATTTTCTTTAGAATATGTTTTTAGTAGATATTATGAACTAATTTACTATTTCTAGGATTATGATTGAATTCAACATGTAATTTAAATACTTTATCTCTTTTCTGCTTATTATCAATGGAATATGAGTTGTTTATTCCAATTCTAAGTTTAATGCTTCTAATTGTTTGATCGCCAATTAGATTGATTTGGATATCTAAATACAACTTGATGAAGGGAGTTTAGATTAAGCCATGAATGGAATAACATGTGTTTAAATTCACTTAGTTGATTAGGTGATTTGATTTGCATGTAGGATAAAAGTATACCTGTGTTGCATGTAGCCAAGATTAGAGCATAAACTTAATAGATTTTTCTTCAGTTGAATTTATATAGACATATAGTAAATTAATTGAGAGATATGTTTTATAAGAACCATGATAGAGACTTATAAATAAGTTAGAACTTTAGATTAACAATTCAATCCATTGACGTAAGTTTAGAGAGAGAAACAAGATTCAACTGAAGTGTAAAGGGATATTGTAATTCTAGGCTTTTTATTAATTGAATTTTTTCTAATAAAGTTTTGCCTAGTAGCTTTTAGATTTAATTTAGTGATTATTTAGTCTTAATTTTGCTTTTAATCAATCACTTTAATTTGGTTATTTGAACAAGATTAGGTTGTGATAATTTTAATACTTAGTACAATTCTTCGTGGGATTTGACAATCATTATATTACTTGTTATGATACGTACACTTACATGATAAAATCGATAACAAGTTTTTGGCACCGTTGCCAAGGAATTATTTTCCTACTTTTTGCTAATATTAATACCAAACAATCCTAGTCTTAATTCAACTGTTTTTGCTTATTTTTTGGTTTTTTTGGTCATTTTATGCGAAGATTGATAAATTTGTAGATTGTTCCTTTTAATCTAAAAATTGCCAAGACTTTTCGAAGACTTCAGAGAGAAAATTCATAACCTTCAACTCACATCGAAACAATGGCTGAACACTAAGGAGAGTAGCAAATTCAAGGGCAACAAGTAGAAGAAAACAAGTGTTTGAGAGATTATGCTATTCTTCTTGTGTTGGGTTTTCACTCTAGCATCTGAAGACCTACAATACATGCTAATAACTTTGAAATCAAGTCAATGATCATTTAGATGATTTAGACTTCAGTGCAATTTGGAGGACTATCCAATGATGATCCAAATGCTCATATCTCAAATTTATTGGTGATTTATGATACATTGAAGTGCAATAGAGTCACTAATGGTGTGATTAGATTGAGACTCGTTCCTTTTTCATTACGAGACAAGGTTAAAAATTGGTTGAATTCATTTCTTACTGGCTCTATTACTACTTGGGATGATCTGGTTCAAAAGTTTTTAACTAAGTTCTTTCGACTAGCCAAGACTGTGAAAAATGAGGAATGACATCATATCATTCATGCAACTAGATTCAGAGTTGCTGTATGAGGCTTTTGAGGGGTATAAGGATCGACTCAAAAGATGTCTTCTTCATGGGTTACCTAAATGGTTGCAGGTCTAGGCATTTTATAATGGGTTGATGGGTTCGATTAGAATTACCATTAATGCGCAGTTGGAGGACCACTCATGGAAAAATCTATTTATGAGGCATATGACTTATTGTAAGAGATGGCATTTAATAACTATCAATGGTCATTTGAGAGATTGATGCCTATGAGAGTTGATATTTATGAGTTTGATGCTGTTAAAACCTCGACTACACAGATTGCTGCATTAACCAAGAAATTTGATACTTTGAAGGTTCATTCTATGATCACTACCTAATTAATTTTGAATCAGTATAGTTTGTTAAGAATCTTGATAGGCAACAGAACAATCCATATTCCAACACTTATAATCTTAGTCAGAGGAATCATCTTAACTTTTCTTATAACAATAATCAGGGATCTTCCTCAGCACTAAAGCCAAATTCTCCATTTAGATTCTCAACTCAAGTTAGAGCCCCTATGCTTGAGAAAAAACCATCTATGGAGGAAATATTCATGCAATTCATAGCAAAGAATGATGCCTACATATCAAAGAATGATGCCATCATTCAAAGTCACACAGTTATCATTCAAAGTCAAATGACATCAATTCAAAATCTTGAGACATAAATGGGTAAACTTGCCAATGCCATTAATAGTAGGCCTCAGGGAACTTTATCGAGTAACATTGAACCCAATCCTAGAAGAGAAAGAAAGGAGCATTGTAATGTAATCACACTCAAAAGTGGGAAAGAGGTAGAAGGTAGTAATATGCAATCAGATTCTTTAGGTAAACCTGTTACAAAAGAAAGAATGGTTGAAAATTCTGAGGAACAAGCTCAAGGTGAGAAAGCTCAATCAAATCGGTTACAATCACCACTACCTGTCCCTCAACGTTTTTTGAAGCAGAAACTTAACAAGAAATTTTAGAGGTTTCTTGAGGTACTTAAGAAGTTCCATATTAATGTCTTTTTTGTTGAAGTTTTAGAATAGATGCCAAGCTATGTTAAGTTCTTGAGAGACATTCTGACTAAAAAAAAGAGATTAGAAGATTTTGAGACAGTTGCATTTATTGAGGAGTGTGGTGCTATAATCTAAAATAAGCTTCCACCTAAGCTTAAGGATTCAAGGAGTTTTTCTATCCTTTGTATTATTGATAGTGTTAAATTTTCTAAAGCTTTGTGTGATTTGGGTGCTAGTGTTTTAATTATGCCTTTGTCGATTGCCAGGAAAATTAGACTTCATAAGAAACAACCTACTACAGTTTCTTTTCAGTTATCAAACAAAACAATAAGGTAACCTGTTGAGATTATAAAAGATGTTTCAGTTAAAATTGGAAAATTGTACATTCCAGTAGACTTTATTATGCTTGAGATGGAAGGGGATGTTAAATTCCTTTTATTTTAGGATAACCATTCTTGGCTACAATTGAGCAATCATAGATGTGAAGAATGGCAAGATATCTTTTAAAGATGGAGAGAAGGTAGTCGAGTTTAATATATTCAATACAACTAAATATCTTTCCTTTATAGAAAGTTGCCTTAGAGTGGATGTAGTTGATGAGTTGGCTAAGGAGGTTGTTGACAACAAATATTCAAAGAAAACCTTTGAAGCTTGTTTGGGGAAAAATGAGCAGATTCCACAATCTTTAATTAATCTTGATTTTAAAGTTGGACAACAAGTGTTACTAACCAAATTAGGCAAGTTTTTTCCATGGAAACAAAATATCAAAGTGGATAGGTCCCTACAAGGTGGTTAAGGTCTATTTGTGTGGTGTTATAAACATTTGTAGTGAGGCTATCAGAACATTCAGAGTGAATGGGTAATGACTTTAACATTATTTATGAGTTGAATTGAATAGCCAAAGATCCTTAATCACTTTAGTAGACAACAATAAAAACCATCCATAGTCAAGCTATTGATTATAAAGAAGTCCTTCTTGGGAGCTAACTTGAACTTTTAAAACTCTTACCCTTTTTCTTTGAAGTTTTTATTTATTTGTTTTAATTTTCCTCATTAATTTGTTTTTATTCTTTTTGTATTTAGATATTTGTCACCTTATTGATCTTTCCTAATAACTTTAGAGATAATGATGAGGGCGAAGAAGAAGAATAGAGCTACTTTGGCATTACTACCATTGTTAAGGGAGTTTTACTTTCCTTTTTCTTTTTCTATTTTAAAGACTGAGGACAATGTTTAGTTTAAGTTTGGGGGAGAGTAACATCTTTTTCATTTATGTCTTAAGTTTATTTCATTTGCATGATTTTCTCCATTTCAATTTCTTTTTCATTTATGTTTAGTTTTTAAAAGTTTATTTCATTGATAGCTTGAGTGATTTTGTACCTTTTCTAATGATTTTCCTAATCCAATGATGAGAACTTAGTTATCTTGTTGTCTTTAGCTTTTGGAAAAATGTGGATATTGTTTGAGTTTGTTTAAATTCTTATGTTTAGTATTATTATTAGAATGAGATTTCCATTAATTGAGCACTATATCTTTTGTTTAGAATTGTTGTGCATATTTAGAGAAGGTTGATGTGAATGTGAATTTTTGAATTATGTCTTGAATTCTAGAATTTGCTTAATTCTCTCTTAAGGTGAAATGCTAGACAATACTTAGTTAAGGAGATAATTTAGGCCATCTTTGGACCATTTGAACCTTGTGAGCGTACTTTTATTTATTTTGATCCCTAATATACACCTGTGAGACTAATATTACCTTTTCTTTGGTAAACACATAATTACTTGAGCCTTGCTTTTAAATAATTCTCCAATTTTGCATCCCTCACTCCTAAGTATGTTAATCAATTTAGGAAGTGTTTTGAGTTAAATGAAGAATAAGGTAGAAAGGGTGGAGTTGTTGAAAAAATCCATTGTGTTTAGTATTCACCTCACTATCCATATGCCAAAAGAAATAAGTTTGGGAGTGTTAAAATTGTGATGGAAAAAAAAATAAAGTGTTTGATAAATAAAAAGTTGGAAGAAAAGAAAAGAGGTATACTTGATTAAGTATTAATTTGAATTTTGCATGGCCATAAATTTATCCAGATGGCATGATATTTATTGCCAGAGATTTCACACACACACGAAAATCCATTAAAGAATGAGCTCGCATTTTAATTGAAACATGAATTTGAATGATATCTATGTTTTACCTTCAGTTGAGATTTTAAGATAACATTTGAAGAAATTATGAGAGATCATTGGCTTGGTGCAACTCATCTCTATTTATTTGTTTTTCATCAATTAAATTATTTTCATCAATTACATGTTTTTGTTTTGCTTAGTTTTCTTTTATGCTTTGCTGAAAGACTAGCAAAATCTTAAGTTTGAGGGTGAGATAACTCTATTATATAGATTTATTTTGCCACATTTTGAGTACTGAATTAGCAATGTTCTTGAGATTTATGTTTACGAAGTACGTGTTGTTAGTTATTTTTCTTAATTAATTTAAATCATGCTAAGTTTATTTTAGTTTAAGTTGTTTAGTTTAATTTTATGATAAATTTCTTTTAGTTTAGTTTTTAGTGTTTTAGTCTCTTGTATTTGAAGGTTCTCAAATGAAACGGCTTTAATTGGTGATGAACCATACAAGTATGGCCGAGTGCATCTCTAATACATGCTGCAGTATTTCGAGCATAACTTTCACTCCAAAAGTCTAATTGACTTGATTCTTAAGCCATTGGAAACTTAAGAGACATGGCCACAACTTTTATGTTTACTAGTTTTCCTAGTTCAGATCATATCAAGGAGAAAATGACATTGCAAGAAGAAAGACTATAGTAGAATATGCACAAGGCAACATAAGGGAGCCAAGGTCACGATTGTGGTGAGGGAAGGTCGCAGCACCCAGAAGAAGAAAAGCCACCATACTTCAGCTTGAGAGCATAAGGCTATGGTGCCCAAGAAGTTAGGCCGCGACACCATGCCACCCACCTAAAAATCTATTTTTACGATTTTTTTAAATATGGTTTTTGAAAGGTATTTGAAGGGACTTTTTCAGTGGATTCAAAGGGGGTATAGAGAGCAACTTTTTTGAAGAAAAAGAGCCATCAACAAAAGAAAAAAAAGCAAGGGAAAAAAGAAGATTGTAGATTCGAATGCTGTAAATCCTAGTTTCTCTCTCTAATTTTATTCTTCTTTAACTTTCTTTGTCTTGTATTGATCGTTGATTTTCTTTAGATGATGTTTTCAGTTGATATTATGAACCAATTTACTTTTTCTAGGATTATGATTGAACTCAACATATAACATGAATACTTTAACTCTCTTTTGCTTATTATTAAAGGAAAATGAGTTGTTTATTCCTATTCTATATTTAATGTTTGTAATTGCTTGATCACTAATTAGATTGATTTGGATATCTAAATACAACTTAACGAAAAGAGTCTAGATTGGGCCATAAATGGAATGGCATGTGTTCCAATTTATTTTGTTAATTAGGTGATTTGATTTGTATATAGGATAGACATATACCTACGGGTCGCAAGTAGCCAAGGTTAGAGCATAAACTTAATGAATCTTTCTTCAGTTGAATTTACATAGACATATAATAAATTAATTATAAGAGATATTTTTTAAGAACCTTGATAAAGACTTATCAATAAGTTGAGACTCTAGGTTAGTAACTCAATCCATTAAAGTAAGTTTAGAGAGAGAAACAAGATTCAGAAGAAGTGTCGAGGGATATTGTAATCTTAGACTTTTTATTAATTAAATTTTTTCTAGTAAAGTTTTGCCTATTGACTTTTAGATTTAATTTAGTTATTATTTAGTTTTAGTTTTGCTTTTAATTAATCATTTGAATTTGGTTGTTTGAATAAGATTGAATTGTGTTAATTTTAGTATTTAACAAAAGTTGGTACAATTTTCTATGGGATTTGACACTTTACTTACTATTATTTTACTTGTTATGATACATATACTTGCGTGATAATATCGACAACATCTGCCCTTTTGCACAATCATTGAAGTTTAGAAGTAAAACATACTAGAAGCATAGTTAAACTCAAAAATTTTAAATCATTATTTAGCATGAAAATCAAGAACCCAATCTTCAAAATCAAGATCATATGAAAATTTAACACCCTAAATTTTGAGGTAAATTAAGTTAAATGAGAATGATCTATTAAATATACTATGCCTTGAGGACATTAATGATATGTTATATATGCTAAGTATTTGAGAATGTATATGTCGACCCTTAGGCAAATTTTTGAGAAATTGTGTGATAAGTTCTATGATTCGGAGGTTTGATTCGTATTTGATATGATAATGGATGATATGTTATGTGCGTGTTGAATTTAAGAGTGATTTGAGGTTATGGAAGATGTTTAGAATGAGTTTAGACTTTTCAGAGAGCCATTTTTACATATCTGGACTTGAAAAGTTGAGTATGTTGGCCTAAGATTGATATGGCCTTTTTATAATCAATCCTAGGAAGGAAAAATGGGAGAAATACAAGCATATTGGTCAAAGATTGACTATAGGGCTTCCGTAGTCGATCTTGTGAACATAAGTTGAGTGGAACTGGACATTCTAGTCCAGTATCGACTATAGGTCCTCTATAGTTGATCTTGAGAAGGAAAATGGGAGAAATTTTCTAGTCAAGGTCAACTACAGACTTCCTTTAGTAGACCTTAGGCTACCAAATTAGCTTAAATCGAGCTTAAAAGCCCTAAAACTGAACCTTTCGCATTTTATCTTTTTTTCCTTCCTTGCTTCACCATTTTCTCTCAAAATTTACCTTTTTCAAGCCCATTCAAATCCAACAATCAATCTTGGATTCCAATTGTTGGAGCTAAGTGTTTTCATTTCCAAAATTTAGTTTATGTGATTTTTACTTTTTCCCTACAAAACCTAAAACCTTGACTTCTAAGAATGAATTTTTGAAGCACCTGGAGTTGTTTGGAGTATATTTAGAGCTTGAAAAATGCTTCTAAAGGTAACGATAAAGATTGTACCAATTGATTTTCAATTTAACCGGTGAATAAGTTATATCTTGCTTTGGTTCTACATTGAAGAAATTGACCCCCTTGAGTTAACTGAGGATCTGGGGTAAACAATAACATAATCCAACTTTTAAGGTATGGGTTTAGCTCATGGTTGAAGGAATTAAGCTTATGTGTTGGATTGCTAAAGATTTGATTTTTTTTAGAAAAGCTAGCATTTTTTTAAACCTAGGATTTAATTAGTTTTGTAATATTTTGATGTGCTTAAGGGAAAATTGAGCCATTGGGCACATTTAAGGGCTGAAATACAATTGGAGGTTATGAATCGACGTTTGGCTATAGAGTACCTCTAATTTGTCATCATGAGTAGGTTAATTAAATGCATATGATGCATAATCCATGAAAAATGCACTACATTGGTACTATATTATGAATGTAGGCCTAGTTGAACATGCCTAGGCTAGAGAACTATGTATGTACATATGTGAATGTGATTGCCTAGATAGGTGTGCCTAGGCTAGTATATTGTTAATGTACACGTTAGTAAATGTGTTTATTTGTTAATGCCATTGGGAAGCATGAGCTATTAGACATCTAGGTGATGTATGATTTTCATGGCTACTAGATATGTTGTGACTAAACCAATGTGATGGTGATACTACGATGTAAGATTAGATTTCCCATTTGTTGACGGAATATTGATGTATGATCTGATGTGATATTATTTATGTATATCCAACTATTAGGCCATGATTAAATTAAAATGAGATTGTTGATGTATATGTAGCCAGTGAGCCATGATTATTGAGGCATTTAGAACTTAATGAGCTTATTAAAAATGAAGCTCTATAAATGTGATTGTTGCTATGTTGCAGATGTATGGACAAACAGAAACATGATGGTTTTATTGTGGTATTATGTTTCATCCATGGAATGAATTTCGGATGTCGATTTGACTTGAGGTTGAGTGGGTCCCATTACCTTATGACTATGTGTGTGTATGCAGGGATGGTGGTAAACAAGGGTTCTGGTTGAATCTTGCCTGTGATTCCCACCTGCAATGTTATGATGCCACCTATTGATAGATTACGCCTGGTGATGCCTCTAATGGGAGATTACTCCAAGCGATGTTGGCTGTTGGGAGATTACTTTGGTCGATGATATGATTCTCTACCAACTGCTTCGGCACTAGACGTGATTTGATTCTCCACTTGTCGCTTTGGCATGCATGTGACTTGTGTTTCACCAATGCCTTTGCCCTGTTTGTGATTTGTTTCTTCGCCAACTAGCCACCTTGTGTGAGTTGACTATATCCATGGGAAGACCACTCATTGATCTGATGTGATGTGAATTATTTGTATATGACATGTGATAGCCTTAGAAAGGGCTAGATAAACATGATATGAATCGATATGATACTTCGAAAACTAGAGTGTGCCGTAGGGAATGATGTGACTGACCTTGAATTGGCTTCGAGCGTAAGCCTAATGATGTGCGTGATGATCTTTAAAGATGTTGTGAATGATGATATACTCTTACATTGGAAACTTAGGGATAATGATATGCCCTCGATTCGGAGATGTTTGCTAGATTTTGCAGATGCACTAGGAGTGCAATATTTATTATGTGTCCAATGTATGTATATGATTTTAATTATGTGCCCCATTCACTGAGTATTATAGTGCTTACCCATTTTGTACCATGTATAGATAAATAGGTCATTAGACAAATCATAGGAAGGGTCATCTATTGATAGACCAATTTTGGCATTCGGTAGGTCTTCCATTTTGGTCACTTCCTAGGTCAGGTCCACATGAGCTTCTGCACTCTAAATTTTAAGTTTAGAAAGAAATGTATTCTGAATGTTGTAGGCACTGACTGCCCTATAATATTATGTACTAATGGTTGTTATGTACGAACCCACTTTAAATGGTCGATGTGTGACCTTATGATAAATGCATGAATTATGTGCTAAGGATGGTGTACTATGTTGAAGTGGAACTTTATTTACGAATATGACATATGGAATCCCTTGGCCAAGTGTTATTTGATTTTGAACCCTAAGACTTGCTTGGGACTTATGGGCTTTGCCTGCTAAGCTAGTGCCTCAATCATAGACCATCGGGTTTGGGTCATGATAGAAAACATTTCAAGGTTCCAAAACCAAAATTTCCAATTATTTCAAAATGTGAAACCTAATCTTTAGAAGTTCAAAGTAGAATAGACCAAGGGTTTTTTAACCTGAGGGGTAGACTATTCTTCACTACCTAGGATCACACTCGTCAAGTGCCGTAACTATTAACAATATGAATTAACAAAAAAAAGAAGCAAGCGGTTCAACATAATAATACATAGACATGTGTTATACTCCACCACACAAGGCTTGATTGTAACCTTACTAGCTTGGGTTTCAGATCATTGTGCACAATGGCCAGCATTTACTACCACTTGCTATAAAACTTTAGCTTAAGAAGCTCTAGTTGAACGTTTAAAATTGAAATTTAAGGGTGAACTCATTCATCTTTTTATACCAGACAAAGGGAATTGTAACTCGTACAATGTTGTTAACAGAATTTCTTTTTTAGAGTAGACAAACTTTTATACTAAGGTTGACAGTAGATAGTTTCAGATGTCAAACATATGTTATTAATTTACTATCAAACATGAGTGATATAATAGAGTTGGCCATCGCGTGGCTCATATGACTTTTTTATTGAAATTCATTTTAAAGAGTTAAAATGGTAAAGGCATTTTTCCCCATGCGCAAAACTAATATCATACATACGTGTGTTTATACTGTAATAAATTTAAAACTTATGTAAAATTTTGCGTCAAATCATGTTTTCTCAACAAAATCCATTCAATGCACAATCAAGCCACACATGCTTATACTTAGCAAAATAAGTTTAAAACAACATATGTACTCAGAGTGGAATGAGGAACCTTCCCTCTAGTCTTCTATCCATTAGAATCTTGCTCAATTTGGAATCCTGTAGCTCCAACAAAATCTATTTCATCCAAGGTTACCATCAATTTCTACACTATATCTGAATTCTTGCAGTTTAAAACTAGATTGACTAAATTTTAGCTAGTTTTTACAATCTCCATCAATTTCAACATGAATTGCCTTCCAATTCTTAAATCCAAAATCCTTGTTACTCAATTCAAGTGGGTTCCTACCTTGATGAGCTTCTTAAAGGCAGAACCACCTAAACTTTAGCTTAAAGAGAGAGAAAGAGCTAAAATTGTAGAGAAGAAAAGTTAGAATCACCACTAAAAAATTGAGAGCTTGAGAATGTCAAATCTCACTTTAGATTGAAGTTTTAAGGCTTGGCCTTTGATTGAATGGAAAGGAGATTGAAGAAGATGAGAGACATGAAGAAAAGAGCAAGAGAAAGAGGCGTGAGAAACAATGGAAAGGAAGTGAGGGCTGGTGGGTCAAGTGCCCCCATTACTCGTGTTGGAGCTACAGGGATCGACCTTTTTGGCTTCAGCTAGTAAAAAATGTGCCGTTTTGGTGTTTATCTTCTCTCCCACTTTCAAAATGATCCCACCAACTTTAAAGTAACAAAGTTTTACTAGATAAGACCAATATATTTGATTTAAAAGGATATTTCCTTAGCTAATCAAGTAAATTATCATTTTGCCTCACATTAAAAGTTGGGGGGTTCTACGTTAGTATTTTTAGTTTCATGATTCTATTTGAGTTTGATAAGGATTATTATCTTATATTTGATCTTTCTTAAATTCTGTGAATTCATATATCATGCAACAATGGAATTCTAATTATGACACATTTATCATGGATCATTTTAATACCACAAGTTTGGTGAATTTATTATAGGTAATTTTTATAAATTTAATGAACAAATGTAATTTCTTTTTCATTTTTGATTATGATACTTATTTAATTTTTGGGAAAATTACCCCATCTTTTTAATGTTTGACCATAATTTACTTTGGGTCCAATAGTATTGGAAATGAACACTCACTTCAGAGCATCAAACACTGTTAACAAATTTTTAAAAAGACTAAAATGCCCATTAGATAAAAAACACCCAAAAAAGAAAAAAAAACATTTTGCTCATCCCATCCAAACTCATACCTTATTCAAAGTTACCAAAACGTCTTCCAAAATCTGCAATTTTAAAGCTTCTAACACGTTTTCAAAACTTGTAACCTTAACTGTACAAGTTCAAACACAAAATACCTTTCAAGATGTTTTTGCCTTATCCCATTCCACTTTAGGAAACATGCTTTTAAACTTATTACATCATTTGAACTAAAAATCATTGCATATTTATTTCAAAACTCACAAACACATTACTAGGTCGAGCAACTTAAGTACGTAAGATAGTGTATTTCCACTCCCCCACTATGAAGGGTGATAAACACATTAGTGTTGGTCTCAAATAAATGTGCTAGAAGAGGGTGAATAACACTACTTAGCTATCACTAAACTTGGCTTCTAATTAGGGGCAAGTTAAAGGTTAATGATGTGAAGTTAAATCCAAGATGAAGGAATGATTTAACAAAGAATGAAATGAAAAATAAAGCAAGGCAGACAATACATAAAGATTTATACTGGTTCGGTCAAAGACCTACATCCACTACCTTGATCTTCCAATCAAAGATTTTCCAAATCACTGTAAACGGTGAAATTCTCAAGCTTCCACTAAGCTTTTACAATGGCTTTTCATAGGCTTAGCCATAACCTTTAATAGTGGTTTTTCCTAGGATAAACCAAAACCCAAAACTAACTTTTCCTAGGTTAAGTTTGAACCTATACACTTAATCAAGCTAACCAAAGCTTGATCAATCTCGTTAGAGTGACTCGCACACTCTAATTAATCAAGGAGAACAGAAATAAAGAAGTACTTATGATTACTAACCTAATCTAAATGGTACAAGATGAAGTGCTTAACTTTATTACAAGGATTGGAGTAAAGTGCAGGAAGTATGGAGAGAGGTTTTACTATTTTTGAGCTCTTTTTGTTCTTGGAAGCATCTTTTATGTTTCTTAGCCATTGGGAGTGCCTTATATACTTGAAAAACCAACTCTAATGGATGTTTGACAGTTGCTGACTATTGAAAACAATTGGGAGATAGTTCTAGCCATTAGTCTATCTTTTAGCATTCAAATTTAAATTTTTGGACAGTGTGCTCTTAGTTGACTAAAATACTTCTTAGTCAACTAAGTCTTTTATGTTTTTTACTCCTAATTTTTAGCGGTGAGCACTTAGTCGACTAACCATACTTCTTGGTCGACTAAGCCTTTTTTGTTTTCTGATTGAAGCTTTGGCAGTGAGCACTTAGTCGACTAATCGTGCTTCTTGGTTGACTAAGCCTTTTCTATTTTTGGACCAGCCAACTTCATTTTTGAATTTTAGTTGACTAACTCCCTTAGTTATTTGACTAAGGGGCTTCTGTTTTTTAGATTAATTGTAGCTCTTTAGTTGTATGAGTTTTGATATTTGCTTTTAAGTGATTTATTAATAACATACATTTTTGTCTTGCACACTCAAGTAGTAAAGTTAGACATAAATGAGTGGGAATGTTTATTATCATCAAAAACTAATGGAGCTAACAATCTCCCCCTTTTTGATGATGCCAAAACATTCCTTGATTAATAGCACAATGTCTATTAGTTCTTTTTGTACTGCACAAGATTAATAATTTCTCTCCCTAAATGTGTGTTTCCCCTTAGTGTATGTATGATCTTTTCAAGTTATTTTATTATCCAAATCAGTAAGCTTTTCTCTATCTAAAAAAAAGCATAGATTCAAACACTTTAATAGAGTGCCTTCATGCAAGCTTACAAAACATTAGTAATAGGCGAGAAAATATCATCCACATTGTAACTAACTGTCATCAACATATTATCAACAAACCACATATATTCCAAAAATCCATTAAACATAAAGACATAACAGAAATAAGTTAAACTATAATCAGCATATCCTCCAAAGTTAGCTTATTCTCAAGTATAGGGCCTCTAACTTGTGATTGGAAATCATGCTGAAAAACAAGTTATGATGAATATGTAGGATCCTGATCATTACTCCATGAAAAATTTGGGTGATTCCACCATGAGTTGTAACTGTTAGAGTATGAATTGTTTTGCTACCCATTGAAGCTTCCATCAAATTGCATTGATTCAGAATAGGTTGGACAACAATCACTTGAATGCCTATCTCCACAAAGCTCGCATGCCACAAAAGGACTTTGAAAAAATTAATACCCCAAGTATCAATTTTTTGAGACAAAGCATCTACTTCGATGGCCAAAGCACTAATAGCCAATTTATAATCACGAGCAATCCTCCTAAGCACAAATTGCTCAGATGTCCACTGATAGTTACAATAATTCATCACCTCATCCAATAGTACCTGAAAATAAAATAAAAAAATTTTGAATTAAGACTAATTTGCTTGATATTAGTATTAGTAAAAATTCTAGAAACAATTCCCAGGCAACGACGCCAAAAACTTGTCAGTTAAAATTCCACTACGCAAGTATATGTATCGAATAGATAGTATATTAGTCAGCAAAGTATCCATCCCACAGGGAATTGATCTAAAATTTTACTAAGTACTAAAATTAAAACAATTTAATTTTATTCAAATAATTAAAATCCGAATTCTAATTGAACTGAAAATTACGCAACTAAAACTAATTTAATTAAAAATTAAAGCAACAAGATAATTTGGCAAACAACAAATCAAATAAGCCTAGGATTACA